>NC_038255.2:1502381-1608243 GCF_000004515.6 Glycine max | reverse complement strand
TATATATATATATATATATATATATATATATATATTATTACTCCGATACATATCATATATTCATGAGAACATGCATTATTAATGTAAACGTTTTTATATCTAATTAATGTGTAATTTTAGCATGACAAATTATAATTAAATAATAGTATAAAACTTTTACATTGACAATATATATATTTATTAGTAATTATATTTCATTTATGTCTAATGATTTAAAATTAGTTTATTTGATTCAAATTAATTCACTCTAATTAACTTTAGTCTTTAAATTTATGAAAATTACTTTATTTTCTAAAATCGTTATATTTTAGTATACTATAAATAAAGATTTTTATTTTTTACATTGTCAAAGTAATTAGATTTTTAAAATAATTATTATGATAAGTTAACCATTATATCATGCATGTATATGCGATAATTCATATTTGGATAACATTATAAAAAAAACCTTTACACTTTCATCGTATTGTATTTAAATTTAGTTCTAAAGTTATAAAAAAAATCATTTTAATTATTCAAATTATCAAATCTGAGACCATTTTTTTATTTAGATTATCAACATAATCCAAGTTGAGCTGGCTGAACGCATTTAAAGGGACAAAACTTACAAGAGTCTGGATCCAAGATGTTATTACACAATCATTTTTGTTCTTATTTTCGTAATTCAACAAATTGAAATAAAAGTCAAATGATATTTATATCTGTCATTTAATAATTATTAAAAAATAATAATCAAATAATAGAACCAAAAAATGTCATTTAATAATTAGAACTGCTAAAATTATATTTATAAATAGAACAAAATAATTGTGATTTGGTAATAATTATAACAACTAAAGTTATTCTAAAAAAAACTGAAATGATATTTCATAATTTTAACAAACTTAACCCATTACTTAATCATTTCGTAAACAAAAACCAAAAAGTGAAACCCAATAAACTAGAAAAACAAAAAAGTAAAGAAGAAACCATGGGCTTGGTAGTGTAGACTAGTCATGGCTGGGTTCTAGACCCGCCCCACAATAAGGAACCAAAGCAAAATAACCGGAAAAATAAATTAAAAGTTACAAACAAACTTTCTTCTTTATTTTTAGGCTTAAATATTTGTTCTCGGAATTTAATGTTTTTTTCATTTTTGATCCTGTAATTTTTTTTATTTTAATTCTTGCAAAATATTTCATTTGTCCTTAAAATACTTTAAGCAATGCTTCTTTTATGATTAAAACATTTTTCTTACTATTCAAATCATTATCTAATCACTTAAGGTCAAAAAAAGTAAAACAAATATATTTTATAATGACTAAAATGAAAAAAATATAAAAAATAAAATGAAAAAAATGTTAATTACAAAATGAAAATAAATATTTAATATATATTAAAAGTTTAGACAAATTGAGTCTCAAAATCTCATCAAAGAAGATATGTATTAATATATTTTAAGATTCGAAGAATATTTACAAAAATAAATCTATTGCTTACCCACAAAATTTTATATTAGTAGTGAAATTTGAACTTACTTTTTTTTTTGCACGTAAGTTGGATCCTTATCAACCAACCAACATTTATTAGTTAAGAATATATGTTTTAGCATACTTTTTTAATTATTTAATTATACACATTTCTATTAGTTAAAATTTATTTTAAAAAAATCATAAAAAATTATAAATCTCATTTGGAAGACCTATTAAAGATGGTGGGTTAGACTCTAATAATTCATTAGGTTATCAAAGGATATTTTATACTACTATTAACATGTTTATTGAAAAAATATTAAATAATTTTCTCTTAAATTTGTAGTTTTTAATAGATTTGAACAAATGAGTGTATTAAAAAAGAAAATGATTATTAATCAAGTAATTTAAAAATATTTAAATCATATGAAATAAATTATATTAAAAACAAAACATTTATCATGTGATGCTCACGAATTAAAAAAAAAAAACAACCCTGTTTCTATCAATGCCGTGATTTAAAAAAAAAAAAAAAGAAGGTATGTTCGAAAATGAAAAAAACTCAAAGTCTCAAACAAACAACTAAGGAAGCCTCCCACGTTTGCAACAACATAAAACGCGCACACTTCTTCACAAATCATCATTTTCATATTTTTTGCCTTGCGAATCGAATGTTTTATAATTTTTCTCTCCTTTCTTCTAACTCCAAAATTTGAGTTTTGAGACTTGCACGTACCACCGCTTCTCCTCCCTTTTTCCACCCGAAATTCTCTCTCTCTTTTTTTTTTTTTTCTCTGTCCAAATCTCGTTTCATTTTCTACTGTTGTTTGCGTCTCAATTTCCTCGTTTTTCTTTACTTACCAACGTAAGAGAGGGACACAGACACACACAACAAACCAACCTCGAATTTCCCTGTCTTATCAAACCCCTTCCTTCACTCTTCTTTCATTTCTCTTGTTTCTCGGAGATCTACTCAATTTGTCTCCCAGCAAATTTTCCTAGGAAAAAAGTTCTGGGAAACTCCTAAGGTATCATTTTTTACCCTTTTCACTTTCTGGGCCTGGTTCGTTTTTGCTCAATTCAACGTTTGTTTTTCTCGTACCATTCTTTGTTGTTGTTGTTTTAATTGGATTGCTTTTGATTTTGCAGAAATGAAGAGGGCGAGGGATGATATGTATCCTGCCTCTCAATTCAAACGCCCCTTTGCTTCGTCACGTGCTGATTCGTATGTTTCTTGCCCTATTTCTTTTTTTTTTATGTGCCAATTTTGTATTTATGACTTTGGAATTGCTAGTTTGCCCTATTTTGTGCTGCGTGAATGGAACATGGGTCTGTTGTTAAGTGTGTGTGTGTGTGTGTTTTCACATGTGGGGTTGAATTGTTGTTGAGTTTACTTAGGGTTGTGTTTAATTTAACTTGAATTGACTTCGGAATGGGTTATCTGGTGGGATCATGGGATTTAAAAGAAATGGACGTGTTAATTAGGGTATGGCTAAAGGAATTTGATTTGTTCTAGTTGTATGTGTGAATCTTAGTTACCAGGCAAGTAATGCGAGTAGTGTTGTAAATTACCTCATTGATTAACTTGGAAGATCTCTATTCTTTCAACCTGTGGAATGAGGATATTATAAAATTTTGGATAGTTTGGACGTTGAACAAGTGAAATGTTTGATGGCTTGTAGAGATTAATATTATGATTGCTAATATTCTGGGTATCTGAAAGTGCATGTGTTTATGTTTTGTGCTGAAGCTATGGACAAAACCAAGTCCCTGGAAGTGGAGGAGGAGGGGGAGGCGGCGGCGGAGGGGGAAGTGGCAATGGAGGTGGTGTTGGCGGGGGAGCAAATGCTTCCCAGAAGCTGACTACCAATGATGCTTTATCCTATTTGAAGGAAGTCAAAGACATGTTTCAGGACCAAAGAGAGAAGTACGACATGTTTCTTGAGGTCATGAAAGATTTCAAGGCCCAACGGTAGATTCTTGCCCCACTCATTAGTCTTTACACTATATGATGATTTTTAAATGTGGAGTTTTGTACATAAAGAAACAATTTTTCTCAATATTTCTTTTGGTTCTTTCCAGGACTGACACTGCTGGTGTCATAAAAAGGGTGAAGGAGTTATTCAAGGGGCACAACAATTTGATTTTTGGATTTAATACTTTCCTACCAAAGGGTTATGAGATAACGCTTGACGAGGATGAGGCTCCTCCAAAGAAAACTGTTGAATTTGAAGAAGCAATCAGCTTTGTGAACAAGATAAAGGTGAATGAGCTTTTCAGAAGTTGACTTATTTCACTGATATTATTGATTCCTAGCTGTAACTGATAGGTTTTTCTTCTACAGAAACGATTCCTAAGTGATGAGCATGTTTACAAATCATTCTTGGACATTTTAAATATGTACCGCAAAGAGCATAAGGACATTGGTGAGGTTTATAGTGAGGTAATATGCTTTGTCCTTTTTCAGGGGCACACTTTGATGCTTTTGTCGTGTTCTCTTTGAAAGACTTTTGTTGAATGGGGGCACTCTTCGTTGATTTTGTCATGTTCTCTTTAAAAGATTTTTGGTTGAATGCTTACTCTCTTTCCTTTTTAAAAAAATATTTTCTAGGTTGCTACCCTTTTTAAGGACCATCGAGATTTGCTCGAGGAGTTCACTAGATTCTTACCAGATACTTCTGCTGCACCTTCCACACAGCATGCTCCATATATTCGAAATTCATTGCAGCGCTTTAATGAGCGGGGTTCTATGGCCCCTATGATCCGCCAAATGCCAGCAGACAAGGCAGTAAGATTGTTCCTCTCCCACATTACATGAATCTTCTAAACTCCTTTTTTTAATGATTGGGTTACAAACTTCTTTTTACAGCAACGCTATCGACGAGACAGGCTTCCTTCTCATGATCGTGATATGAGTGCTGAACGCCCTGAGCTGGATGATGACAAGACAATGATGAACATACACAAGGAGCAGAGGAAGCGTGAAAGTAGGGAGAGGAGAATGCGTGATCAAGATGAGAGAGAACATGATCTTGATAACAACAGGGATTTGAACTTGCAACGCTTTCCTGACAAAAAAAAATCTGTCAAGAAAGCTGAAGGTTTTGGAATGGCTTCTGACTTTGCTTCTTATGAAGACAAAGATACCTTAAATAGTAAGCCGTGCTGTTATGCTTTTGGACAAATGCATTGCTTGAACACATGATTCATGTTTCTTGCATTTTATATTCATAAAGTTATTCTAGTTTGCCAGTAACTTGTTTACAATACTCTGCAGATTTTTATCTATTTAAATGGTGTAATAATTGACACTATAGGAAACTGTAATGACATTTCTCTGGTGTCGAACACTCAACTGTAAATACAGAGTAAACTAGTTTAGTTGTTGAAAATTGGTTCAAATGTACACACATCATTAAAAAATATTTAGATTTTTTAGTTGACCAATTTGTAGAGTGTTGTAATATAATATTTTGTGCATGTTTGGAAATCCTTAAGTTTGGAGAAATAACTGCTTATTTTTCTATAGTTCTTTTGTAGGAAGCGAAAAAACATAAGTGATTATTTTTTCAAAACAAGCTAAATCTAACACACACTTAAGAGTTTAAGTAAATCATTTGCATTATTAAATGTAGTCATCACCAATTGTTTGGAGTTCTTATAGTTCCTTTATTAGTATTTATATGTCCTGATAGTATATTTCTTGATTACAAGTTTTTCTTACATTCATTTTTAAATAAATAACGGAGAGTAATAGGACTAGATGATCATATTGACCTGTATATTCATAACCTGTTGATTATTTATTTGTTTGTTTTTTATTCATGCCAGGCCCAGGCATGTATAGTCAAGCATTCAGTTTCTGTGAGAAAGTTAAGGGGAAGTTGAGCAGTTCAGATGATTACCAAACATTCTTGAAGTGCCTTCATATTTTCAGCAATGGAATAATTAAAAGGAATGATTTGCAAAATTTGGTATGTGATTGCCTCTGTGAGTCACATACTTAAAAGTCTTGCAAGAAGACATCTGTCTGCTTTTACTCATATACTTCACTTTTGGGTATTCTTGCTGACATTGAATTATTTTAGTTATGTTACATTATTCATCTAGGAATTTCATAGTTTAATTAATTGAAGTATGAAGATTAGTTGATACTAGTTTTGCTCAGAATTCTAGAAGACAATTTAAAATACCCTTCTCATGATAGACTATTCAATGTTTTTACTGATGGTATATACTACTTCATTTCAGACAAATAGTTATTTATTTTTGACTGATGGTATATGCTTCTTCAGACTATGTTGGTTTTTATTTTTTGCCAGTATTGACATGAAGGATTTAGCTGAAAAGAAAATGAAAGGGTTTTTGTAGGAAGGTTTTGTGGTCACAGAAAATTGCTGGTCTCATGATAGACAGTTAGAGATGACAGAATACAGAATACAGAATGCTTGTATCAGAAACACAATATATTTTGAGTTCCACTCAGAACACTGAATCAATTCATTTGTATGATAGCATCAGAAACACTATGCAGAAAGCATTTTCATATTTCTTCTCTCCGTTTTCTCCCCCTTTCTCTTCCCTTAGTTCCTGTTCACTTAACTAAAACATGAGGAGATCTAGGTTGTCAGATTTTTGTGCAAACTCAAACTCTTATGAGCTTCTGTTGCCTCTAGTCTTAATTTTATCATTTCAAAATATACATTTCAGGTAACTGATTTACTTGGAAAGCATTCGGATCTTATGGATGAATTCAATGATTTCTTGGAGCGTTGTGAAAATATTGGTAATTGTTTTTCAACTCTTATTTTTTTTTCTTCTTAATATAATTATTGCATTTTCTCAATCCTTGAGATCATATTTTGCATTTTTGTTACTGCAGATGGATTCCTTGCTGGTGTCATGAGTAAAAGTACGTTAATATACTCTATATATCTTGGCTTCTTTATGTTTATGCATTTACTTTCATTTCTTCTTATTTTTTGGAGAAGGGTTCTCGGTTTGTAGACTGAATTATCATTTTCTTCTTTTAAGGAATCATTCAGAGATAATGTTGAATTATGCTGAGTATTTTAAATGGCTTTTTTTTTTTTTTTATTGATGGTCAATTTGATGTTGCAAAAATGTTGATTTCAGAGTCACTGTCTACTGATGCTCATTTATCAAGATCATCAAAGTTGGAGGAAAAAGACAAAGAGCACAAGCGTGATTTGGATGGAGCTAAAGAGAAGGAAAGATACAGGGAGAAATACATGGGAAAATCCATTCAAGAACTTGACCTTAGTGACTGTAAACGTTGTACTCCCAGCTACCGGCTTCTGCCTGCAGATGTATATAACTTCTATTTGATTTCTTTTCTTGTTGGCTTTGTCAATAATGTATTTTGCTCTTGTGTAACTCTTTCCCCTCATTTTTTGTAGTATCCAATTCCTACAGCTAGTCAGAGATCTGAGCTTGGTGCTCAAGTCTTGAATGACCATTGGGTATCTGTGACTTCTGGAAGTGAGGATTACTCTTTCAAACATATGCGCAGAAATCAGTATGAAGAAAGCTTGTTCAGATGTGAAGATGACAGGTAAAACTTGTGCTGAATTTTTCCTGTTTACCTTTTACCTTGGTTAGTTCATTTCTTTTTTATCTTCATTTCCCTGGATCTGACAATTTTTCTTTGTTTCCATTATCTCTCCTGCCTCCTGGATGCAATGTCCATTTTGGAGTCATTATCTTCTCAAGGATTAAAAGTTCTGTGTGTATTATGGGATGATGATATTTTTATTTCTGATGTAGATATGAGCTGGACATGTTATTGGAGTCTGTGAGCTCAGCTGCTAAAAAAGCAGAGGAATTGTATAATAGCATCAATGAAAATAAAATCAGTGTGGAGACTCTGAACCGTATTGAAGATCACTTTACTGGTATGTATCAAAATAACCACAATCTAATATATATATATAGCTGCTGTTTTTCAAAATTAGAGCTTTATAAATTGATTTTGTCTGAGGTTATGCATTGCAGTTCTAAATTTAAGGTGTATTGAACGTCTATATGGTGATCATGGTCTGGACGTTATAGACATCTTGCGTAAAAACCCAACCCATGCCCTGCCTGTAATATTGACTCGACTGAAGCAGAAGCAAGAGGAGTGGAGTAAGTGTCGTTCAGATTTCAATAAAGTATGGGCTGAGATTTATGCTAAAAATCACTACAAATCACTTGATCATCGTAGCTTCTACTTCAAACAGCAAGATTCAAAGAACTTGAGCACCAAATGTAAGTTTATTTTGTTTTATGTTCATATTTCACATTGATTTGATTGTTTTGGCTTGCCATGAGCTCCATGAACTAAGTGAGGGTAGAACCATAGAAAGTTACATGGGTCAGTTAGGCAATATTTTAATTGGTTCTGTGGCTAAAAAGCCTATTATGACAAATATTGTGGTACTTGGTATGAACAATAGATATTTTGTAGCTCGCATGGTATAAGCATGACAAAAAGTGTTTATAATTCCTGATTGCCTTCATTATGGCTACAATGACCAATATTGTGACACTGTCTGCTGGGTATAAATGATAAATATTTTGAAGCTAGCTGTGGTATAAGCATGACAATATATATAGTATGCCATCTACTCTTTAACTCTTAGTCTTACCTTAGTGTTCTTCAGATGAGAATGAGATTGGAATATCCTTACCACCTTCTGCTTAAAGTTCTTTGAACTGTTTTAAATTTGAAACACTGAGGGTCTGGAAAGTAAAAGACTGATAGAGACTGCATACAAAGGCGTTACATTGAAGCACACTTTGCCTATAACCCATACATGTATTATACGGAAAACACACTTCTTGGAAAACTTCTAAATTACCTCTTCAAGCAGTTGCTTTGTTTTTGCAGATCTCACAGCTGTTGAAATAAAAGAGAGATTCAGCAATAAATAAGTCTTAGCAAGCCTTTGCTTTGCCACCTACATAAATTTATTAGTAACAATCTAATAAAACCTTAAAATTGTATTGTAAAGTATTACACATTGTTGCATGTTTCAGTATCATCATCCTTTTAGTCTGTTCTAAGATTCTATGTTTGATATTATACAGCTTTGGTTACTGAGATTAAAGAAATTAAAGAAAAGCAGCAGAAAGAGGACGATATTATTCAGTCTATTGCAGCTGGAAATAAACAGCCTCTAATTCCACATCTGGAATTTGAATATTCTGATGTTGGGATTCATGAAGACCTGTATAAACTTGTTCGTTATTCATGTGAAGAGTTATTCTCTAGTAAAGAGTTGTTAAATAAAATTATGAGGCTCTGGAGTACCTTCTTGGAGCCTATGCTTGGTGTTCCTTCCCAATCTCATGGGACAGAAAGGGCTGAGGACAGAAAAACTGGACATAATGTTCGCAATTTTGGTGCACCAAATGTAGGGGGTGATGGAAGTCCCCGGGAAGATACTCTTTCGATAAATTCAAGGGTACCAAAATCTGATAAGAATGAAGCTGATGGTAGAGTAACTGAAGTGAAGAATGTTCACTGGACTACTGTGGCGGCATCCAATGATAAAGAAAATGGGTCTGTTGGTGGTGAAATTGTTAGTAGAGATGATCCATTAATGGATAAAGGACAGAAAAATGTAGAATGCAATGATAAAGCCTCTGGATTTAGCAAACAATTTGCCTCTGGTGAAGAAGGAGCTAAAAACAATGTATCAATTGCAATTAGAGGAGAAAACAGCCTGAACAGAACTAACTTAGATGCGTCTTCAGGTCTGTATGCATAGTTGTGAAATCATTGCAATCAATTCAATTCTTTTGCATTTCTGTTTTAGTTAAGATTATTCTAGTCAGAATCCTAAATTTTGTTTATATTTTTAGGCTGTGCTCTTACTCCATCGCAACCTACTGATGTTGATGACTCTGTATCCAAGTCTCAGGGTGTTAATGTACCTTCGGTGGAGGTATGAGTTCTCCATTGTGGTAGATTTAACTCTTAATCATTTTAGCAAAAGCACTTAATCAGTTTAGATCTATTTGCTTTCTCATTCTTTTTTCTTTTCCTTTTCTTTCTGCTTTCTCTGAAACCGGGGATTTTTATTTTATTTTTCTCCAATTGATATTGGTATGTCTCTTTGCTTATCAGTTATCTTTGTGTTTCAGGGATGCGACATGGCAACTCCAGTACCAGTGGTCAATGGTGTTCTAAGTGAGAGCAGTAAAGTTAAAACTCATGATGAATCAGCTGGGCCCTGCAAAATTGAAAAGGAAGAGGGTGAATTATCACCAATTGGTGACTCTGAGGAGGATAACTATGTTGCTTATGGAGATTCAAATGTGCAGTCAATGGCTAAGTCAAAGCACAACGTTGAAAAAAGGAAATATCAGTCTAGAAATGGAGAGGATGAATCTTGTCCCGAGGCTGGAGGTGACAATGATGCAGATGCTGATGATGAGGACAGTGAAAATGTTTCTGAAGCTGGTGAAGATGTCTCAGGCAGTGAATCTGCTGGTGATGAATGCTTCCGTGAAGATCATGAAGAGGAGGAAGATATAGAACATGACGATGTTGATGGTAAGGCTGAGAGTGAAGGTGAAGCTGAGGGGATTTGTGATGCACAGGTCGGAGGAGATGGCACATCTTTGCCATTGTCAGAGAGGTTCCTTTCATCCGTGAAACCCCTCACAAAGCATGTATCAGCAGTTTCATTTGTTGAAGAAATGAAGGATTCAAGGGTGTTCTATGGAAATGATGACTTCTATGTGCTTTTTAGACTTCATCAAGTAAGGATTATGTTATTTCGTGGTGTTTGATATTGAAATTTCTTTCTCAGTGGATGCCATAAACTCTTTGAACTTGGCAGGCTCTTTATGAGAGGATCTTATCAGCAAAAACACATTCAATGAGTGCAGAAATGAAATGGAAAGCAAAAGATGCTAGTTCACCAGATCCTTATTCAAGGTAAATTTTCACAACTTATCCCAAGCCTCCCCTCCCCCCCAAGAAAAATGAGTGTTCATTACACGTCTGAATTGATTGTCCATACTTTTTAGATTTATGAATGCATTGTACAACTTGCTTGATGGATCTGCCGAAAATGCCAAGTTTGAAGATGAATGCCGAGCAATTATTGGGAACCAGTCGTATGTGTTATTCACATTGGACAAGTTAATATACAAATTGGTCAGACAGGTATGTTGCCATATTATCTTATTTTCTACTTGCTTATGATTTAAAAGGTTTTAATTTACCTTTTCTGCAGCTTCAAACTGTTGCAACCGATGAGGTAGACAATAAGCTTCTCCAATTATATGAATATGAAAAGTCTCGGAAGTCTGGGAAGTTAAATGATTCTGTATATCATGCAAATGCTCATGTCATCCTTCATGAGGATAATATATATCGTTTACAATGTGTAGGTCCTTTGTACCCAATTCTAAAACCAAAAAAAAAAGTCAGACTTGTGAACAGGATCAGCATGTGTTCTTGTGGTTAATATTATTTTCCTTTGTCATCTTATTGCAGTCCTCTACCCCCTCGCGACTATTCATCCAGCTCATGGACAATATGAATGAAAAGCCTGAGTTGTTTGCTGTTTCTATTGATCCAAATTTCTCTTTTTATCTGCACAGTGATTTTCTGTCTGTCTTTCCTAACAAAAAGGAGCCCCATGGCATCATACTGCATAGGTACAGATTCTGCAAGATAAAACTTTTTTTGGTTTAGTACTTTTCTCTTTTCTGTAATGACAATTGGGGTAGCAGTTACTTTGTGATGTAAGCATGATTAATCTTTTACTGATCACAGGTTATTTCTTTATTTGCTAATTGGGGGTTATACATTTTGGTTTTGGATTTTATTGCATGCTTTTAGCAACATGGAAATATTGCATATCCTTTTCAACTAGGTAACAGAGTTTCTTCTACTTTTTATTTTGATATATGCAGAAACAAACGCCAATATGGAAACTTAGATGAGCTTTCTGCAATATGCTCTGCCATGGAAGGTGTTAAAGTAGTTAACGGATTGGAATGTAAGATAGCTTGCAGCTCATCCAAGGTATGCCTGCTTTTTTCATATTTGGTTTTCCAATTTTTTGCTCTCTACTGCTTTATTTAGAATATTATAGGCATAATCTTTCATTTTCTATGTTCATCTTCTCTTGATAATGATATAGATATGCCCTCTTTTTTCACTAATGTTTTAAATTGTAGTGTGGTTGTGCTGCAATTGTAAAATCAATGGTGTGGATTTGAGAATGTTGACTGTCTAGGGTGGTATTCAAAGCACCACACATTGACAAGGCTATTAATCTTCTGTTTTATTTGTTTAAAACCAATGGTTAAGAACAATGCTTTATTTTTCTTATTCGTGAGTTTCATCTGCAGATTTCATATGTTCTTGACACACAAGATTTTTTCTTCCGACCAAGAAAGAAACGACGGACGCCATCAGGGACCACAACCTCCCAGTCTCGTAGGGACAGAGAGGAAAGATTCCGCAAATTGTTGGCACACTCGCAATTTGTATCTTCATGAATAGCTGTTCTCTAACATCTTCTAAAACAGCTGAGACTCAAATACATAATGTGAGTCTTGGTGTAGCAACCTAGGAACCCTTTGGGTTTACAATTTTATTTGTTGTCATAGTACTTGAATTTTCACATGAAAGTGGAGGAAGGGAATATAGAGATGGGAGTGTGTAATGCGTTTATGAGGTCTCATGCGTTTTGCACACTCCTTTGTAAATAGTTTGCTTCAATATATTTGTAGAAATATTGTTTACCAAATTGTTTATTAGTTGCAACACAGTTGCTTCCTCCGTTCCAAAGCTTGCGTGCCCCTAGTTTATACTTGATATTGTTCTTTGCATTTTTCATTTTTCTGTTTTTTTTTTTAAATTATTATATCCGAGTCAACGGCCAAAAAATGTGGTAGGGCCATTGATAAAGGATATTTGTTTTATAATTCAATATAAATGGTTTTGATAAAATTAATTTTTAATTATTGAAAATGATTGAAACGCATTTAAATTAAGATAAGTAACAAATTTTGTATTGAAATGCATGAGGAACTGATTTGTATAGTTTATCAAATGGATGGAAAGACATCATTTTCACTTTAAATCTTATTCAATGGAATTAAAAATTGATTTACTAATTGTCCCAATAGACGCCTTTCAATCTTTTAAAATGGATTTGATTAATGGCACTCGTGAGGCAGAGTTAGATAGCTCTCCGTTTATGCCTTGTTCTTTTGTGGTGTTGGTTTGATTGAAAATAGAACATAATCATATTATAAAGAATTAACGTGTCAAATGGGACATAATAACCACATGATTGGATTTATCAAATTTGGCTCAGTTAATCAAGTTATTTGCCTTTGCACAGACAGCTTAATAAAAAAAGATTTTGCATTTAACTTCTGTTTTTGATGTTTTATCGGGAGGTTATCTGTAAGAATTATTATAATTTTTCATCGTGTTTTTGTGGAATGTCCAGCTGATAGGCCAACCTCTTCTTCTAAACTTGCTATAATAAAATTTATATCTTAATAGATTATATTTAGTCTCCACTAAGTCTTCAAAATTTAAGGCATCTCAGCAAAACTGGAGATAAAAAATATAGTAATTACTTTCTCATATAATTTATTTATATAAATATTCATTTAAAAATTTTCACCCTTATTTCCAAAACACATGAAACAAATCCTATTTTTATAGTCACAACACTAACATTCTACGTGTTGTAAAAATATAAATTTGGGGATTAGAATTTGACACTATGCACTAAAAAAATAAAGTTAATTATAAAGTTCATAATTTCTTTTTAGGTTCTTAAAGATATCCTCTAGTTTCAGCCTAATAGCGGAGAGTTTAAATAATATACATAAGATCCTAAATTTTAACTTTTATTAAAGATAAAAGGCTGATTATTGTTGAATAGAATGAATATCAATAGATACATCATGAGAAATAATTTGGTCCAACTGAAAAGGGACCTCCTCTATCCAACAATTACTTAAGTAAAAGACAAAGAAGTTAGACAATGAGCAGCTTTCTTGCCTCCTCTTTTGGTGAACAGAAGTTGATAGGCAATAAAGTTTGATAACAGCCTGTGACTATCCTCTACCAGCCCATGAAATAGCTATCTTCTCACAATATCTCTTGTCTTCCATTGTTGAGCATTTTGAAGACAATCAGTCTCAAACAGAACTATAGTGTGACTATTGTACACACACAAAAAAAAAAAAGAGGTAACTTTGTTTAAGATGTAATCAGATGCTAAATATAGATATTTCTTTTTATAAAAATTCAAAATATGATTTGTCATATATCATATGTATAAGTAGCTCCTTCAGCTAAATGTTTTAGATACAGCAACAATTAGAATAGTTATCTTGGATAAAAAAAAGAAGTTAATCATAATATTTCTAAATTTTGTTCAGCTAATTTATCCATTGTTAATTTTTAGTTATAAACTCACCTGCTATCAAGAGTAAAATGTCTGTTGTTATCAACCAACTTTCTGCCATATGACTTTTGTCAAATATCTTATCGGTTAATTTTTGCTAAACAAAACCTTAGACAAAAGAATCGTGGTGAGAGAGAAAAAACCCAATTGTTTTTTTCATTGTAAAGATAAAACATCAAATAATAACTTCTACTTTTTCATAATTTTATCATGATTTTGTAGAATAAAATCAATTTCGTGTGTTATCAAAACACACTGAAAGTTATGAAAAATAAATATAAGAGGAGTGTAAACCATACTAAGAGCGTTATGGTAAATTACAGAGCCACGTTGATGCAAACATAAGAAATAGAAGAGAAATCAAACCAGCACTTTGTAACATCCACTCCCTCCCTATCCTCTCTCTCTCCTTCACATTTTCTCTCTCATCCATTTCAATGGCTTCTGCTTCCATTTCTGATGCTTCTCTCTCCACCAAGAAGAAAAGGGTAACCTGTTACCTCTCTGACTCTCCCATTTCTTCATATTTTCTTTTGCTTCTTCAATCCTCTCTTTTTTCAAACCATTTTGTTTCCCAGTATTGTTTTAACCTGTTGAGCTAAATATGTGATTTTTTTTCAACCCATGAAGGAATTGCATTGTATTCTCTTTTGTTGGGTATCAAAGGCTAGCAATTGATTCATTCATTTTTTTTCTAACAGTGGGGGGAATATTTTTTTTGGTCCCATGGTCGCCAACAATTCTATGGCAGATTTCTCAAAAAACGAAGTTCAAAACACCTGGTCCTGAATCGAAACCTAATGCTCGTCCTATAAATGAAATAAATGAAATGTTTTCAAGCAGAATTTGGTGAATGAAACCTGCCCCCATGAAGCTATTGTTTTGCATTTATCTCTCCCCCTTCTCTCTTCTTTTGCCAAGGGTGCAAGTGAAGTTTGAAAATTCTTCCCCCTTCAAATTCTTGAGCCCTTCTTCTTTGAATCCCACTTGATCTTGCAGAATGCATATATGAAACTGGTTTCTTTTCATCGCTGTTTTATGTTTAATAGGAAAAGAAACAAATGACAATGGATTTTAAGCCTCCAATGGCATACATTGTACTAAATAGCGAATAATCCACCCACCGTATATAATATATATACCCGTGCAGTGTATGGTATATTTCTCATTCCTCTTGAATTGTGTTTTTATATTGTAGGGTTTGAATTTGTATTGGCATAGTTGCGGGTTCAGATTCACATAGAAGGCATTGGTCATCAGGTGAGTGGTTTTCTTTTCAATCCATTTTTTCTTTCATCGTTGTTGTTCCCGAAGGCTTCAGAATTCAACTTCAATTTTCAGTTTTAGTTCCCAACTTTGCCCTTTGAGTAATTGAAGCCTTACACACAGATGCAGGTGCACCATCTATTTTTCATAATCCTAATGCAGATTAACTAAATCCTACTTTTGCATCATTTTCCACCATGACTAATTTACAATGATTCATCTCTTTGATGTACCCAATGGTAATGCCTTCTAATTTTCTGTTCTTTATTTTTGAAAGATAGTAAGAGTAATGCCTTCTAATTTATTCACCTTAAATTTTGATGTACTTGCTTTAATTTACATACCCTTCTTTTTTCTTTTCATCTTCTTTTCTAACTTTTGTATTACTCTCCCATTTTTTTTTCTCTCATCCCTCTCCAACTCAGTTCCCCCTTTTGTGCTTGCCTTTCTTTTTTCTATCTCATTTTTGTTTTTTTTTTCTTTCTAGAATTTGTGAAAGCTTTCAGCATTTTTTGTTTTACTTTTTTCTAACGTTTTAGAGTTTGTTAAATTTCCTGATATGCACATTCTCTTTTTTAAAGAAGGATTTTTTTAGAAATATCTTAAATTTGGTGAATTAAGTTAATTGAGGGAAACTTTGTGTATTGTATGAAATGTGGGATTGATTTTCGGTCTAAATTTTAAGTTTGGATGAAGTTGGAAAAGCAACTAATAACAAGGTCAACACCTAGCAACAAAGGAGCGACAAGAATGAGAAGTATGTGCAACTCTTTTATTTTCCTTTTTTTTTAATGAATTTCTAAGTTCCTTGTGATTTAAATCAACTTATGTTTTCCTTTATAGGATCACAATCTATCATTACTACTTAAAAGAAAGAAAGAAATGCACCTTGGGTGGCAGGCCAGATAATGTTTTGAAGAGTTCTACACCGGAGACAAACAATATGCATCTCGGTCGATTAAAGAAGATGAAAGTTGGAATGATTCATATTTCAATGTATTCTTTTGTTATTAGTTTTTGGTTTTTAATTTTACATTTTTTTATGGGAAATTAAATCAGAATGGATGTTGTATACAGAATTAGGCACCTATATGTAGTGTCATAAACCTATTAATTACTCCATCTCATCTCATCATCTTTCACTTACATATTATTTGTATTCTCATTCAATTTATTATTTATATTTTTCTTTAATATGCTCCATATTCTTAGCTTTTATATCAAATCTTGGATGGACAAAAATAAAAGAAGTTTTCTTCAAATTTAAAATATTTTTTAAAATTGAAAATTTCCCCTTTTCTGGATTCTTTTTTACTCATAATTTTATTTTATTTTTAAGTTTAAAATTAGAAGGCATTATCACTAGATTCATAATTTGACATATTTTATATTATTAAGGTGAATTAAATTTAGAGTCTTACTCAACATAATTAAATAAACCAGACAAACAAGCACACCATTTGTTACACTTGATTTTCTACATATGTTTATACTATTTGTGCAATGCATGCACAAAAAATAATTTATTAAATAACCATAAATAGTAGAAAAAATATAGATAAATGTGTATGAAAAATATTAAATTAAAAATAATATGCTCATCAATGTAAAATAAGAAAAATAATTTCTCTAAACCAGAATAAAAAAAACCCACCTCATTCTTGGTTGTGATAATTTAAAAGAAGAGGATAATTAGAGAAAGAGTGGTGGTTAATTAACCGTGTGTTGGTAGTGGTATTTTAGGGAAAATATACTAAAAAATAAAAAGGGTTAATTAACTACATCTGGGTAAATGTATAAACATGAATAAATAACAGTTGCAATGAGGTCTGTAGGAAAAAAAATGTATAAATATGAAGCGAGAGAGCGTCACAATTGCAGGAAAAAAAAAATCTACAAAAATCCTTTAAATTTTTATATCAACAATAATAATTTTTAGCACTATCAAGCAATAATATTTTAGAAGTGATATTTGCATCCAATTAAAGATTAATTACTATTTTCTATAACATAAAAACTTAAAAAAAACTTATACAAAGCCAAATATTAATTCAAGAGAAACTGTTGCAACCTTAACACAATAGAAATGTAATTAGCATAATAAAAATGCGAACATACAAACATTATTATTGTTCAATCAACTTGAACTAAACCCTTTGGTATTTTAATGTACTAATATATATAAGTATGTATTCAGAAAACATTAAATTAAAATTAATGTATACATCAATGTAAGATAAATTATAAAAACAATAATTTTAATGTAAGAAAATGTGATAGCAAAATAGACATGCAGACATACAGGTGTTTTCGCAGAGTGTTTTCATCATTCAAGAAGAATATGAGTTTAGTGAATAGGCAGAGGTTTAAGCCTAGCAGATAAACAAATTAGATCGTTGATAAGTTTGATTTGCATTACCATGATTTTTTTTGTCATATGTTAATGCAGGAGGTTATTGTGGAAAAATAAAACTAGTTAACTTTGAAGAGATTCCCAATGATTTTTTCTTATTTGGTTGTAGACTTGTAGTGTTGTACAATATGCTTTATACTCAAATTCCACAAATATGTTCTTTGACTCATGAAATTTGTAGCGGTTTCTAGACTTCATTCTTTTATTTAATAAGAATCCTGAATATGAATTGGTAAAATGGTGTCTAGCTGCATCTATCGGTTTGCTGATTCTGAATGTTAGTTATTTTTTACTGATGTAGTGATGTGGAAGCAAGGATGCTTTGAAAATGGATGTTGTACCAACACAACCATATCTGATGCTTGTTGCATTCGACTAGTACAGCTTTCTTCTTGCAAAATTGTTTGTTTTTTTATTAAGTTTTTGTGCCAAAGCTTTTGGGACAAGGCTTTTGTTGTTATTATTAAGTTTTTGTGCCAATGCAGGTAGGATATAATCAGAGTTGGATGAGTGATTATCTTTTATTGTGTCTAAAATAACTAATGCTACTGACTTTGGAAACATTGATCCCTAATATTTTCTTTGGTATTTATACTACTAATTTAATAATTTATGTGCAGTAATGCTTACTTGCTTATATATTAAACATAGCTTCTCTTGCAGGGATTTATGTTCCATCAGTATCTTTAGAATTTATTTTAATATTAATTGAATAATTCAGAAAGTTGTGCATTAACGACTAGTTGATCATCGGTTCAAATCTAGAAATAATCTATTTACATATTTAAGGGTAAGGCTTCTTATAATGACCTTCCCTCATACGTTCGCATAATGAGGAACCTTAATTAAGTTTTTGTGTAATTTTATGTTTTTACATTTAGCCACTTCTTTCATTTCTGTGATCAAGATTTGATGTTAATTTCCTTGATTATGTGATTGGTCAGAAGCTATTTTATTAATTCAGAAATTGAATTAACTTTGATTAACAGATGATCAAGCAATCTTTGAAATTTTCTCTTTCCCCAGTTCTTGTTTCAAGTAATATTTCCTGGTGAATTTATACTTACTGCTTCTTGTAAGCATACATGTATGTGTTGCGTTGTAAGAGCAAAAAGAAATTAAGAAACGTGTTGTGCATGCAAAAAAGCATAAAAAGCTTTATTGGGTCATTCTATTAATAGAGCTTAACCTTATTAGAAGAAACAAATACAACCCTTATGTTTAGGCATAACTAGCATCCTAAATTTATATTTAAAAACAATCAAGTATTCTAAGGATTTGTCACAGATAACAGATTCTTAAAACTAAGGTATTCATCCTAAGTTGCAAATTAATACTTAGATACACGCGAAAAGTTGAGTATTTCTTGCATACTCTGATTGGCATATGAAGAATCCATTGAGTTCTTGTTGCACTTCCGTTCCAAGAAAGAAAGAAAAAAAAGTCATCAATCAAAATCTTTAATCTCAAAGCCTAGGAGCACTTCAGCTATACTCTCCTAATCATTTCCTGTAACCAGCAAATAATCAACATAAATAGAAATTATGCTTAAATTTACTTGTACCTTCTTGACATATCTGAGGTTAATGTTACCGACATTCTAATTAATTGTGTTAAGGCGTGCAATTAGAGCAAATATTTTTTTTAAAAAAAATATACTTGAAATACTTGAGCATATCCTTTTACCACAAACGTAGTTTTATATATTTATTTACAAAACCATCTTAAGTTTGGATATATAAACCCATTCAACTCTAACGGGTGGTTTGTGTAGCAATTTATCCACCAACCAAGTGTATCATTTTTTTCCAATCATTTTGAGCTCTTCTTTGTAGCTTTAATTCATTTACCATTCTTTACAGCTTCCTAGTTCTGCTTTGCTATAGATAGAGCTCAAATATCAAAAGAAGTATGCATCTGTTTTTTTTCTTTTTAGAGAAGTATGCATCTCTTATTCTTAGGCATATCTAATTTCATTTTAAATTTAAATAGTTTAATGGTTATATATTGTTAATGTAAAATAATTTACACCATCAACCAATTAAAAATCATAATTATTTAATTTATTATAAAAATTAATAAATTTATCGTAAATTGTAATTAGATGATTGTATAACTTATATTAACAATGAATATCCAATTTTTCATTTAAAAAACATAATCAAACATTCTAAAAACTTGTCACAAATTACCACATTGATAACTATTCCAATCTACGGATATTTAAGCATATTTTTCACGGTGTATTTTTTGTCCATTGCAACCAAACAAATACGCAATTTATTGCTTCCAATTGACCATTGGTGTCCATCTTTCCACCATGCCATTACTTTTTCTTGATGCGAATTCTTATCAGTTAAGTTATGGAATACTGAAGTATAAACTAATTTAGTAAGTGCATATTATATCGCTAACGACCATTGACATCGTGGCTATTTTAATTGCTGATTTTTTTGGGTGAACATTTGATGTTTTATATTAAAGTAGAAAATAGGAACAACCTTTTTATGGCCAAACAAAGTTGATAGCTAAATCTACAGTGGGACCAATATTTTGTTTGATTGGAGAAGGGAGGGTTGTTAGTCTTGTGTCTATAATTCTTTTCCATAGGTGGAGTTAGATATTGACCCCAACGCGTAAAACTGTAACAAGAGATTTGCACCAAACCTATTTTACACTGTGAGAGTTCAAATGAGAGTTAATTTGAGTTTGTGACGGGTTCTAGCATGCACAAGGTTGTAATGTCATGCACGATACACAAGTTCTTTTAAGATCGTTGGATATAACACTTACTTAGTTAACGGTGCAGATCTCCAAGGTGTAACAAGTGAAAAAAGTATCCAATAAAAAACTGTGTAGTTAAAGTTTTGATTTCAGTTTTGCGTAAGCAGCGTGGGTTTGATCCACTGGTTGTTATTTGTTTTCATTTAAAGGTTATTTTGGTATTAAAAAAAGGAAAATTAAAGTTGAACAACCCATGCTTCTGATTATACGTTGGCATAAAATTACCACCATTCGTCAACAATTTCTTGAAAAAAAAACAATTGATAATTTTTATACATATTATGGGAAATGTTTAATAGTACTTTTTTTCTTGAGGATACGTATTCTTTTTTTATTCATGCAAATCGAAAATAGTGAGAACGGGTCAACAACTCACGCACCCGTACTTAGCCAACCGAGTTATATCCCATTGACTCCTAAGGATTTGTTTAATCACACTTGCTATACTCCTAAGGATTTGTTTAATCACACTTGCTATGACTTATGTTGCAAATTTTAATGCATTTCAATTATTTATTTATTTTGTTACATTATATATGTTTAACATTTATTAGTAAAAAAAAAACAAAGAAAAGTTTAACAAATGTGTACTAATAGTGTAAAATATTTTTATAGTAACATCTAATCACAAATCATTTGTTGATATGATTTTAAAGATATTTTTGTTAAAGTTAACAAAACATTTTATAAACAATAGTTTATGATTGGATGATGGTGTAAAATTATTTTACACTGTTAGTGCATAGTTTTTTGTCTTAGAAAATAATATTTAACATTTATTTTTTGAGAAAAAAGGTTATACACTGATAATTTAAAAAGTTTTACATTATCATCTAATCAGAATTATCATGTAAGATAAGTTTGTTGAGTTATATGATAATTATTTTAAAAGTCATACTAACGATAATTTGTGATTAAACGATCATGTAAAAGTATTTTACACAGTTAGTGCATGATCATTAAACTATTTTTTATGTGCACATTTAACATTTATTTAAGCATGAAATATTACTTTAAATATTTTACAAATACTTTGTTTGACAGAAAAATATTGTACATACATCAAAGTTGATGATTTAGAGTGTAACACCCTATTTTTTATAAAATAAATAAAAATATTTTTATTTAAAAATTAATAGAATTTTTAGAAATTAAATAAATGAGAGAAAAAGGTTTTTGTTGATTAAAATAAGGGTTTCATAGTATTAGAAAATAAATAGAGTAAAATGATGATTTAGAAAATAAATGAATGTTTTAATTGGTTATTTATTCAATGAAAAAGTAAACTAGAGTTTCTTTTTATAAAATAATAAAATAATAAAATAAAGAAAAAAATAGAATAAATAATAAACTCAGAATACCCTAGCTATAAATAGAAATATATTCGGTCAATTTTTACATTCACGATATGTTTTTACTCTCTTTCTTCCTTCCAAATTCGTTCTTCCTTTCTCAAAACCCTCTTTTTTTTCTGAAGTTTGGATACCACCTTTGGAACTCATTTTTGCACATTCCCACCATTGGGATTTGTAAAATAATGTTTTTCTAGAGAGAAATGTCTCTCGCATAGAGACAGTACAATTGAGACTTCAATCCCTTCTCCTTCTTTCTAACGCTTGGAAACCCTAGCAGAGCAACCAAAAGAAAAACTTGAGGAATCTTAGAGAACCGCTAGAGACGCCATTATCATTGTCGAACTACACACGTGAGCCTGATTAGAGATAAGAGATGAGTTTATCGCAATTGAGGTTAAAGTGAACGTGTGCAAGAATCCTTAAAGGATCAAATTGAAGTTAATTTTGGGGTGTTTTATGATTTTTAATTTTACTTGTACAATGATAACTACGAATTGCTCATGTTTGACAAGTCAATTGATGCCCTTATGCGAATTAGATGGTTTAATTGAGTGTTTGACTTTGAATGTTAGAAACCTAGAAATTTAAAAATTCTTGATTCTTGCATGTTTTCTTAAAATTGATTGAGGGATTTTGTTCCCCATGATGTGATCACATTTTTTGTGCTATTCATTTTGAATTTGGGTGTGTTTTGATGTCTGAATTGTGCCTCTTTTGTTTCACGAAATGAATATTTTTCATAAAGTACGGTTGTGCTTGATGAGAACACGCTTGTGCTTAGTGAAAATCAATTGTTTTAAAGCCCATTCTATTTTCCTCACAACATGAGTTAACTTGTAGCCTAAAAATGACTACTATAATGATTGAATTAGATTTTATGGTCTGTAATAAAGTTGTCTCCCTAGATGTTAGCTAAAAAATGTCATTGGTTTCACCCAATTTGGAGTTGTATACCCCCCTAGATAGTCAAACATTGAAATATTGCTATTGTATGATATATAAATATATATTTGTTATGTACCATGTAAATATTACTATTGTATGATGTGTATATGATTTTTGAGGCATAATGACATGTCGTTTTGGGATTATAAAATTGTGATTGAGATTGAATATAAGTGGCAAGTTGAGCATGTGTTAATTTGTGAGATACACATGAACATGTGACGATGGATTGTACATTGTGAGATGTTAAATTATGGACATGGGATATGGTTGTGAATAAGCGTTTGGTTAATATTTGATGTGATATTACTTGTGTTGTGAATTATGAATTATACAATAACCCGACTGGTGTTTACCTTGAGAAAAGTATTTATGCGCGAGGTGTTAAAAGGAGAGTGTAGGGTTCCAAGTTAGGAACCTGAGATGTTAAAAGGAAAGTGTAGGGTTCCAAGTTAAGAACCTGAGGTGTTAAATTGTAGCGTAATATGTTCAACTTGTTTGAAAACAGGTGAGTTCGTGAGTATTGTATAATTCATGAGCAGTGTTTATATGCAAAAGTTGTTTTAGAGGTTGGACCTAAATCAAGAAGGTGAGGCCCTAACAGATTCTTTAAAGTCTAGACCTTGTGAGTAAATACACTCAATTTGAGTACTCTTTCAAGCATATGTTGACCTCATATGATTGGAACATTCTTGCAAAACAGAGTTACTCTGACTGGTCACCTTATGATTTCATTTAGTGAGAATGATCTGACATGCCCATTGTAGGGCGTGTCTTATTATGTACTCCTACGTGCCCTAGTGTTATTTTTCACTGACATGATATCACATTGCATAATCACTGACATGGTATCACCTAGTGTATCTGTTGCATAATGTCTGTGCAATGATCATTGTGACTAGTTATGTGATGGTGTGTAATAAGTTGTGTAAGTGTGAGATGCGGTATTATATTTGAGATGTGTTGTCTTGAACATGTGATTAATCATGAAAGTCTTGAATGTGATATGTGATTAAATTCTAGGACAAGTGATGTTACGTGTTGAGTGTTGAAATGATGTGAATTGTGGCAAAGTTGAGCCTTGTTATACCTATACTGTTGTTATATTTATATCATACTTGTATGTTTCCGTTTATCTCTATTCATTTAGGAATTTGATGATTCACTTCCCGTGTGTTGTTTATGCATCCTATGATGATCTCGAATCTTGTGTCTGTGGGAGCAGATAGTTAGGTGGATTGCTTTAAGGAACCTCGTGCTGGATGACGGCGGGACACAATGTTCTGATAAGATGTGACATTGGGGCATGAGTTTCTGTTTTAATTGCATGATGTTTCGAATATGTTATTTTATTTTATTTTATTTTGCTACTTAACTTGAGTTCTTTTGTAAACTTAAATGACCTTGTTTTGAGCTGGAAATGTTTTTGAGAAGTTTCATTTGGTAACATCGAAGCAAATGTGGACTTTTTACTCACGTTGATTTACTTACGATTTTACTAAATAAAATTGATTTAATTAAACTCCACATTTTATATATTTTTCCCATTTATATGCATGTTGGGGTAAAGGGTGTCACATTTAGTGGTATCAAAGCAAGTCAAACCTTTCGACTAGTGTGTTATGTGCCTACCATATTTTGGTGTGTGCTCTGTGTGATTACTTATGAGTACTTATGTTGAGCATGCTTGAATTATTATTTGTATTTTCTTCTAAATGATTAAATGAGATTGAATGATGCAAAAAAAAATTTGTTAAGCTTTACTTGTTTGTCTTGAAATCAAGAAAAAGTTATCTGGTATTTTCATAAATAAACAAATGAAAAGTTTTCTTTAAAATGAAACAAAATCAAATCTGACTTTTGATAGTCATGTAATGTAGGCGGGTCATTACATATCTTTACCTCGATTTTAGCCTCAATCAAAGTATTCTCAACTTGACCTTGATCAAAGTAATTTGACTTCGACCTAAGCTAGAGTATCTTCACCTATACAATTACCGATAACATACTACTAATTAGGAGTTAGTGTTGATGTTTTTTTTTATCATGATTACTTCTCATAAATAAGTTAGATGTTCATCATGCTTTACATAGTTAAATAAACAATTTTTATGATTATTTTATAAAACGATATTATATTCATATGCATAGAAATTGGAATTGATAAGTCAAAAGACATTTATGTCTTAAGATGAATCAGAACCCTGAATAATTTTGATTAGATGTAAATAAATACAAAGGTTAAGAGTTGAGTTTTATGCACTATTAGAACGATAGACATATAAAAGCATGATTTGGTCCGATATTATATATGACATTTAAAACTTCATTTAATTTTCTGTCTCATATATATGTTTTGCATAAACATTCTCCTAGGATTTATTGAATCCTATGAAGAATAAATGAAGTCAAGATTTGAAATTCCTCAATTGTCATCAAAAGAAGAGTTTCATTGCACATACATACTTTGACAAAAAGAAAGTCATTTTCTGTTGTAGTATTCAACACATCAGTGACAAGGAGTGGACTCTCTTCATAAAAAAAGAACGTACATTTAATGCAAACAATAAATACTCCAACGATCACATTCATCAGACGAAGAACAAGTGAAGAATTTTACCTATTGTGAGACAACAAACACTTAAAGATGAGGCCTATATATATGCTAGAAGCTTTGAAGACAAATATCCAACTCTTGCACAAAAGCTTTTTTTTGTAAAAACCATTGTGTATTCTTGTAAAGTTAGAAAAAGTTCTCAAAATACCTTAAAAATATTGAGAGGAAAGATTAAGTGTTGTTTGTAAGTTTATCTTTAAGACAATCATAAATTTAGTCATTGTGCAAACACAACTAATAAATCTCGTCTAATTTGTTTAGGACCATCAATGACTTGATATAGACAAAGAATACTGGGTATTGATTAAACTTGGGGTAAAGTTTGATTTGTAGAATCAGAAGTGGTCGTGACATAATACTTGTAACGTATGAAATTAGTTAAACATAATGATTTGTCAAGAACTCGATATAGTCTCAGTGGTAGAAATAAACCAATATAACTCATTATGTTTGAACCTTATTTGCATCCTTTCTACCTTAACTAATATAGGTTTGGATTTGCTTTTAGACTTTTGAAAACTTCTTTTACTTGTAAAAATCTTTTTTCATTGTCTAACTGTGTTTTCAAAAATTTATATTTATTTTATAAAGTTTCTTTCTTTTAGACGAAAATTTTGTTTGATTGCAAAAAAAAAAAAATTAAAATTTTAATTCAATCCTCCTTCTATTAATGTTTGTCTTTATAGGAATAGTATAAGAATAACAACTAATATTCTCAAATGCATTTTAATTAAGGATTAATTAAATTGTAATATTTATTTTTAATAATATAAATTGAATTAAAACAATGTATATGTTAAAAATTTTGAAATTGATTAAGTTGATTTAAAATTATTTTACCAGAAATTTGTTAATATTTTTAAAAGATTACTAAATAATTTATAAATTATGTTTAAGTGCAATTAAGCATGTTTAATATAATGTATATATTGTTATAAATACTGTACAAAAATATGAAGTTGACGATGGCGTGGTGGTATATTATTATCTTAATTCCGGGGTTCGAATGCAAGAAGGTTTAGGCATTTAGCCCTTATTTTTTTAAACCAAAATAAATGTAAATGAAAAACCTTTAGAAAAAAAATCAAAATTGAAAACATCATTCAGCGTTTGAAGGTTTTATCACACTCACGTTGCCCAGCAATATTAAAATAAGAGTTTGTTGTACGGGTATTTTTTTATTCAGTACTTTCCTGACTTGTTATACATTGGAGATCTGCACCGTTAAATAATTAAGTGTTATGTCCAATGGTCTTAAGAAAACTTGTGTACCGTGCTTGACATTACAACCTTGTGCACTCTAGAACCCATTAGGAATTTGTCTGGATACAATTCATACATGCTTTTGAAAGTTTCTCTATTATAAATATAAATTATTTTATTAAAAAAACTCTCAAAAACACTTCTACTTTATATCGAAAGAGATCTTATATGTATTGGATTTGCAAGGGAGAAAAGCATGACAAAACCCTTCCCACAATTGTCTTAAAGAATTATGAGTAAACCTTTAATTTGTAAAAAAATTATATTTTGGTAACATAATTATATATGCTAAATATGTTCACTTTTAAGAGCATTTTCAATGGTGAACACTATAAAAGATTCTTAACATTTTTGTTGTACATAATTCATATTTTATGGGTCGGACAAACATTAAAGTTAAACATAAAGATCACCTGTTGTTAGGTTATAAAGCGGGTTGGAGTTGCAGGTGAAGCTTGTAGTACACCTAATGTCATATATTATAATGTAATCCTATTATTAATTTTTTGTATTTGTGTATGTGCTTGTGACTTCTCTGGTTCTCTTTAGAATTTCGATTGCTATTGTTATTGCTAACAACTTTTTTTAACAATATTTCAGTCTAGTAATATAACTCTTTTAAGAATTTATTAATTAACATGAGTCTCACATATTACCTTACACTTTAATAATTCTTATACGTATTTTGCATCCAAGAGTCATAATTTTAGTGATACCAAATTTTATAATGTCAGGTTGAACACAAATTTGTGTTTTACAATGACAATGATAAGATTTAAATTTAAAACATTGCATAAACTACTAAAATCCTTCATCACTAGACCGATCTAACACAAATTAGTCTATTCTATCTCTGTTAATAACAGATACCATGTATAAAAAATTAAAACATTTAACGTGTGCTCGAATTGTAATTTACAATTTATGGTTTGAGACCTAACATAAAAATTAGCCTTTTGTTTTCCTATCTTCTACTACCATAGTTTGAGACGGAAATTCCACGTTCCAACTACAATTTTGTCAAACATATTAGTTTAAGAATAAACCTGTATTTTCACCCTCTTTACTGAAGTTCATACTTTAAGGATGCAAAAAACTTTTTTTTATTATATAAAATATGCATGCAGCACACCGAAATCTACATAAGATATAGTCACGAACCTGCATACAATAAGGTTTGTACATGGTTGACTGTAATACTTTGACTTAATTTAGACGCTTTTTTGTGCCATAGAATTTTACTTGAATTCTAGAAGTGTAATATAAAAATAATAAAACACGTTCGTTGTATTGGAATATATATTATTATAATACTTAATTAAAAATTGAAGACATGAATAGTGTTATGCATGAAATATTAAGTAAAAAAATATACGCACAGGCAAGTATAGCTGTAAGCTAAGGCAAGGTTTTGGCTGTCTTCGATTTTTCAAAAATAGAAGACTTTACATTTATATACTTTTATATTGTTTATGATGACCCTCCAAACTATCATTGCTGGAGTATATTAATTTCTGCAACTAATTAACTATTTATGTTTATGGTAAATAAATAAGAGCAGTGTGTCTACCAATTTCACAGTAGCAGCTACTCCAAATCATTTTTTTTTAATGGAAAATACTTATATCATTTCATTAGTTACTCGAAATGATAATAACTATTTTTTTAGTCAGTTGTTGAGATTCTTATTCTGAATATATTATAACTCCGAATCCTTATAAATGTAGTAAAAATAATTATCAAATTATTCTAAAAATTGTTAGAGAGTACTTAATTAATTTCTGTGAATTTATCAATATTATCCATATTTATTGACAACTCAAGTACTGATCAACTTGTTTGTAAGGAATTACTATCACTTTTTACAAATATTTTTATTTCTACTGGAGTAAACTTAAAAGAATGTGGCACATGCTAAGTAGGCATTAGAGGATTAGTTAATGGAACAAAAAAAATTGAAAGATATTAATTATATCAAAATTGATTATAAATTAAAAACATTATTTTTTTAAAAAAAGTAATTAGAAACATTTCATAAAATATATTTAATGCTATTTAACTAGTAGAAACATTTCATAAAGTAATTATAAGGATATATCCTTATATCAAGCATTGGCAGGTTTTGATTCAGTAACCTTCCAACGCGGATCAGGAGATTTACATGTGAGTAGATTAATTGTTGGGTTTGTCAGACATATTGTTCAGGGTCAATTCTTAACCTTATGTATGAAAAAAAAAACTTTATTGAAAGATAAAAATTTATTTCAATGATTTTTTCGTGTGTTTGGATCTATGAAGTGAATAATATACGTGTGTCAACGGAAACAGCTAATAGTTACTTTTACTTTTGTTTTAGTTACTTTATAAAAAAGTACTTTTAAAAAAAAATACATGTTCAGTTGTTAAATTTGATCTGAATTTCAATTATTATATAACAAAATATAAAATTGAAAAAAAAGAACTAAACTTTAATATACATAATAGAAGAAAATAGAAAAGTAACTGAGATGGCGAATCAAATTTTCTCTTATAATAATGTTGAAGTTAGACACGTTCCTTGTAGAGTTCGCCAAGCCAAGACTATTATTTAATTAGATACGAATTCAATTTAAAAAAGCATGTAATGTAAATTCAAAGCACGTGGTCACTATATACCTCTGTCTTCAATGTACTATAAACCGAACCAATCTGAGGTTAAATGGATATTTTTCTTTACCTTTTCAATCAATGAATAATTCAAAATATACACACATAAATCATGAAACGGATGAGGAATCAGCTGAAGTGAGATATTTTATCTTAATTAAACATCTAGGATTCAAGTTCTGAACATGTAAATATATTAAATATTCAGAGAAAAAAAAGTTATAGGAATAATAATCTTATTCTGCTCAAATAAAATTATCTTTCATAAAAAATATATCATTTCAAGAAGAAAAAAAACAGAAACACACATACATAGGTATATGCAGTAGAAACACATGAGAAAATTCCTAGAAGAACCACATTAACTTGGTCGCTTGACATCATACCAAACGCGTTAAGTTTATTCACCAAATAAATAAATAAAAATATATCGAACGCGTTGACTCAATTACTATGTTCCATTTATATGCACTTTAGCCTTTTCTCTTGCTTTGTCGAATCCAATTCTCTCTCTCTCTCTTTTCTTGATTCATTTTGTTGTCTCAATTAAACCTTTGTTTTGGTCTGAATTGAAAAGGGTTGTGAATTAATAGTGATGTTTATCTCTAGATCAATTCTCTTTGTGTTTGTGTTCTCAGCTTGCTTGCTTCTATTTCCAGCCAATGGAATTCGATCATTTGCCACAACAAATGGTTATGAAACTGAGGTTGAAGAAGTTGATCCTTTTGTGCAATTCAGAGAGGCCCCAGAATACAGAAACCAGCAAAAGTGCACTCTAATTGACACAACCAATGTTCAATTAGTATGTGATCCTTCACTTGTTCATGTTGCCATGACCATTGATTGGCACTACTTAAGAGGGTCCATTGCTGCAGTGCATTCTGTTGTGAAACACACTTCCTGCCCTCAGAACCTGTTCTTTCATTTCATTGCATCAGATGCAAGATTGGAGAGCAAGGATGTGTTTGAAAGGATTGTTCACACTTCCTTCCCTTCATTGGGATTCAAAGTTTATGTGTTCAGGGAAAGTCTTGTTGGCAATCTCATATCTCCTTCAATTAGGGAGGCACTTGACAACCCTCTTAACTATGCAAGAAGTTACCTTGCTGATTTGCTTGATCAATGCATTGAAAGGGTCATATACTTGGACTCGGATGTTGTAGTAGTTGATGATGTCCAAGAGCTTTGGAAGGTTTCTTTGACAGGGTCAAGGGTCATTGGTGCTCCTGAATATTGTCATACAAACTTCACCAGATACTTCTCCTATGAGTTTTGGTCAAGTGCTGAGTTTTCTGAGGTCTTTCAAGGGAAAAGGCCTTGTTATTTCAACACTGGGGTGATGGTGATGGACTTGGTGAGGTGGAGAGAGGGTGGCTACACAAGGAAGATTGAGAAGTGGATGGAGATTCAAAAGGAGAGAAGGATCTATAAGTTAGGTTCACTCCCTCCCTTTTTGTTGGCTTTTGGCGGTGATGTTGAAGCCATTGAACATAGATGGAACCAACATGGTCTTGGAGGAGATAATGTGAGAAATAGTTGTAGGACTTTGCATCCTGGTCCAGTTAGTTTGTTACATTGGAGTGGTAAAGGGAAACCATGGACTAGGCTTGATGCCAAGATGCCTTGCTCAGTGGACTTTCTTTGGGCACCTTATGATCTCTATATACCCCATCACCATACACATCATCAACACCACCACCATCAGAGAATTGCTATTGGCTCAACACATTCATCATTTTAGGACATAGTTTTATATTGGTTGATTTTGATTCATTTGTTCTGAATATTTTATTTTTTTTGGTATAGACAGAACAATCAAAAGATTTTGTAATGTTTGTTGATACATCTTAATAGTATAGTAACAGAGAATATCATGCGGAACATGCTGATGCACAATTATTGGATAAAGTATGAGTTTAATTTTCATGTTTAAAGATATTTACACTCAAAACCAGTCAGAAATAACCCATAAGACAGATGTTCCTGAGTTGTTGCTTGTGTCATTCTCCAATCATAATTTTACCTTGATAAACCGATGACTTAAGCCCTTACCATGGCGTTACTCTAACATTGAGTTAAAGGGGTTCTATTTGATTCAATTCCTAAATAAGGAACTAGCCAATATGACTAGTACTTTTATTTGTTACTGCATATACTTATTATATAAATGATGTAATAAAAACTTGAATTAAAGGATTATGTAGATTATCAAGATGAAGTATCAATTTTGATTAGAGAAAAACACACAATACTTAAGGAATTGAATTTATGTTTTTCCCTTAACACACTGGTTAACATTTATCTAAATAATATTATAAAAGTCAATAAACTTAAAATGGACATCTGATTAGATGTTACTCAACATATTTTGATTGAATTCTTTTTCTTAGTACATATATTCCACTTAAATTCTAAAACTATTTAACAGAATGAGGTCTAATTTATTGCTTCACTGTTATAGAAGAATATTGAATATACTGTGGATCAATTCCCCTTTTTCTCGTGAAGAAAAGATGCTAGTAGTACTTAGCTGTAAGTCATAGACAGAAGAGAAGAGGGAAAGCCAAAATGAAGAGAAAAGTGCTGGAAGATCAATTATGATTATGCAACATTATGATCCTACAATCAAGTACAGCATGTGATAACATAAAATGTTGGAACAGTGTCTGCCTGGCATATATGTTTGGTTCGTTAAAACAAAGGGCAAAAGGACAATATTAACTAAAGAAAATACACATCACGTGCTACATTTGGAAAATATCAAACTTCTGCGTGCACCTGTGAAGTTAGGAAACCGAAGTATAATATAGGTGATTTTCAATCAGCAATTGAATAAATTCCAAAATGTAATCAGTGTAGAAACTATACAGAAAATGAAAATAAAATAGTCTATGACCTGTAATGTTTATCTCTAATGTCATTAAATTTCAAGATTTTTTAACACGCATTGGTTTGGAAACACATCAATACATTGTTAAAAGTAAACAGAAGAAAACAAAACAAAACAAAAAATTCAGTCAAGAGGGCTTATAGATCACATGTATTTTCTATGATAAGTAATCTTGTTTAAGCTGAGAATGACAATGACAAACTCTTCTTTGGTAGTTGCACATATCTAAAATTCAAACTCAAAATTACGGGTTAAATTGGAATAAAACAGCACTATTGAACCGGCATTCGGTGATGGACAGCTTAAAAATAGAGTGACAAATTTGCAGGAAATCATATGAGCTTGGGACAGCAAGATAGATAGGGAAATCGATTTTGAAGATAGGGAAATCGATTTTGAAGATAGGGATGGTTATGAGTTGTGTCAATTAATGTTACGAATATTATTATGGGCAAAATATAGTTGTGCACTCTTAGGTCCATTATCCTTTATTTGTCTTTTAACAATAATAGATAAATATGAATAATAGTTTAGGGAGATTTTAGAATGAATTTGTTATAATTCTGTTAGAGAAAATTGTGAATATCTCCCTATATATATATATATATATATACACGTCGGTTTGGGACGGATTGTTTTGAAAATATATAAATTTGATGTATTCGGATTAGGTATTAGGTTTAGACGTTTTACATTCAAGACACCATTAAAAATATAGTAAGTAAAAAAGTACTTCATATTTAATTATTATTATTATTATTAAAAGTTATTTGTTAGGCCCCATTAATTGTGTCAAGCGACAGTGCTTAACAACCAGGTCCTTAAAAAAAATGTGCTCCAAACGGTGAGGATCTAAATAGAGACGTGCTTTGCTTTACAAGAAAAAAAGAGATAATGATCTCCAAGGGCAGTGATCAAGAAATTATAACTAAAATAAAATTCATTAAACAAATATTTTTAATATATGTCTACTGTAACTTCTAATTCATTCCAACACAATTTTTAATAAAAATTATATTTATTATTAATTCTTAAGCAATGTTCTAAGAGTATTAATTAAAAAGACAAATTGAGAAATATAATTTTTATAAAATAAAAGTTTAGGTGAATTAATTAAGTCTTAAAAGAATATTAAGGTTAAAAAGAGCTTACGAAAGTATTTATAAAGGGTCTACATACAAAGTTCTCATATTGATAATGAGATTATACTCACGATCTTATAGAATGAGTTTGATTCTTACCAATTCAACTTAATATTTGTTAGTTAATAATTAGAAATGGAATTTCATAAAATCATCATTAAAGATGTATTTGCAAAACTCAAACTTTATATTTTTTAAATAATATTTATTTTAGCAATTGATATGCACTAAGAAACTATTACATCTGACACATAATAATAAAAAGAAAAAAATATAAGTATAATAAATAATAAATAATAAATAATATGATGTAATAAGAAATAAAAAATAGTGATAAATATAGGTGCTAATGGAAGAGTGAAAATATGTTCCTAATCTTTACTCCGAGCAAACAGCTGAAACAACTAACAAATAATGTAAATTTAATCATGAATAAAGTTACAATTTTTGTTTATTTGTGTGAAACTAAGGTATTTTCACGTCACCAATCAAAGACTAATTCTTTAAATTACTAAAATTCATCCCTTTAAAAAGTTAACATTTTTTCATAGATAATTTTTTATATAAACAACTAAAGATCGAACTAAAATAATGTGCTTGGTGAGAAATCTGAGAAATAAAACTCGAAAGAATTATATCAACTGACATGAACCAAACAAGTAATCATAATCATTACGCCGTTGTTGTTGAATACGCATGTAACATGGTACACCCACGCAGGAACACAGACTCGAATTGGAGTATACGTAAATAACCTAATTATTTATTAAATAAACTTATTATATGAAAATTTACAACTTAATATGAAATCAACAGAAACAGTTTTCAAAAATAAAAATGGGAAGAGAGAGGGGACTTTTTTTTCCTTCTTCATGTTTTTAAAAATTGAAAAGAATATAAAACATAAAAAATAAAAATTAATTTCATGTAATTTTTAAAAAAAAATCACTTTTTAAGATAAATATAATTTTTTTATTTAATAAACAATTTATTAATTTCTTTCTTCTCACTTGGAGTTGGATTCAGACCAACGCATTATGTGTAGACACATATGTACAGTTCTTAAAATGATTTAAAGTATCTTGCATAACATCTTGTGTAGAATGAGTATGGTGCTCTATTCACATCCAATCTTGTTTCTAATGTAAGATTATCTTCATTATTCATGAAAGCATAAATATTATATGACAGAGGTATGCTTCAATGCTTGGTATGATGAATCAAGTGAAAGAGTGCCAGAAGCAAGGAGAGCATGTGATTATTTCACACTCAGTTTTTCATTGAACAGAAAAATTTATATGAGAAGGGAGAAGGGAGAAGGGGTGAAAAGAAAAAAGAGGAAGAAAAGAATATACATGCCTATCACCTTCTCTACAATAGTCCAACAACACAGCTCAGATGCAATCTATTTTCCAACCCTCTCAAGTGATGACCCAATAACATACACCTGCCAACAGAAAAGAAAACCTCGATGCGATTAGACACAATAAAGGACTTGTGAACCAATAAGAAAATTTCAATTCAATTACAGTTGAACCAACAAACCGTAAACCAATGTCTTCACTAATTCAATAATTGGTCTGGTTTAAAAAATATAGATGTCTATAATTAATTTTAGGACATGAATCACTCGGTTCTAACCAAACATTTTAGAAGGGCAATTAGAAATAGAATGACATGTACTAACCAGAAAAGCAACTTTGCTAGGTAATCACGAGAAGTGGCTATCGTATTACTAAGCTCATCACCACTGCCCGCGCGATTGTCTACATTTCCTTCCACTGATTGTTCCATAAAACTAGAGCTACCATCATCCACAAAGAATCTTCTCAATATGTTCTGAACAAGTTGGTGAATTATATCCTCCACTTCTAATGATGAAGGCCGGGACAGTTCAGTCACCTGTCAAACAATTTGCACATGAAAAGATTCATAAATTAAAACAAGAAACGGTATCTACATTAATGGAAATGAGCAAGGGAGAGGACAGAAGGACTTTTTGCAATCTAACTTAAAAGCACTACTTTCAATTGCAAGGGAATACAAATTAAATAGCAGCGGCGAGCCATTACCATATTAGGATCCAGAGACCGAAGATATTCCAACAAATTGTTCCATTTTCCCTTGTCATATTCTAATTGCATCATTTCCTGCTTCTGGGCATTCAGTTCCTGAAAACAAAAGGCAAAAGTTTGGAGCTTTCATTCTTTGAGCTTGCCTTTTAAATGATCACAAATGAGTAATAAAACCACTTCTTTTAGGGAACAGACCCCAGAGGGTGAAAGTAAAGTAAATCTTTAGACTACACAACGGGAGTGATGCACTAGTGCTTTCCCTGTTAATTAGATTATGCCATTGTAAGGCACGTTAATTACACTGCATTAAGCATTAAGAAGCTGAAAGGGGCTTTACATTTCATTCTTGCTGAAAGAAATTTCCTTTGTGTCGTTTCCTTTAATAACTTTCAAGGTAGTCGAAGCAAATTTCACTAATTATACTTTAAGGGCATGTTTGGATGGAGGAGTTTGGAGGGTAAGTGAAGGAAGGAGTAACTTTTTCTTCATTTTAAGTAAACAAGCCTTTTATTTGAGAAATTTTCAAAAATGATAAATTATCATCCACTATTCTTTTTTTTTTTTTATAATCTTTTGATTCTTTTCAACTTAAAAATGAAAAATTATGTCTCCCTTCCCCTCTAAAATCCTCCATCAAAAATCTACCCTAGGGAGATAAAATCACAGTTTTGTTTCAGTAGAAGTTAAAAACACATGACTATCAGCATAGACCATACTGAGCCAACTATACTTGGCAGGCACACAAGAAGCAAACATTTTACATGCTCCAATAACAATTCACCCGTTAAGATGAGATCCTTGTTCCAAATTCCAATACACCAACACAATCTAACTTACCCAAGCACAGACATAAGAAGCAACCATTTTACAAGCGCTAAGAATAACACACCCATTAAGCCAAGGTCCCTTTTCTTTTTTCGACAAATACCCAATACAAAAACTCAAAATCCAAACTAAGGAACCTCCTTGCATAACACCCTTATAAATGCAGCTATTCCACAATCATTGTAATGAAAAAATTGAACTAAACAGAAAGAAAAAGAAGGGTTACCTCTGTCACACTTGTCAACTCAGACTGCAACTGCTGAATGTAACTCAGAGCCTGAGGAGGCAAATCTCCAAATTCTTTCAGGTTACCACTGCAGCTGCAACTTTCCAAATCATTAACAACCTCAATTTTCTCATCACCTACTGTTTTTGCTCCATCCTTAACCTCCAAAACCTCTGAACGCGTTTCACAATCTGACCCCTCATCCCTGGAACCTGATATATCCAAGTTCCTTGTCAGAGACATCCTGTACTCCGCATTCCATAGAGTGTACCTAACAAAGAAAAGAAAACAACCCCAAAAGTTCAAACAAAAGAAAAACCTTCAATCTGGCACAGAAACTATTTGGTAATTGCCCCTCCAAAATCACATACATCACCATATTATTCCCTTAAAAAATTGTTCACCAAATTTATCCTTCAAATTTTGATTGTGTCACTACTTTAGACCATGTTTGGATTAACTTCTTCCTTAGCACTTACAGGAGAAGAAAATTAAAAAAAAAAATGAAATGGATCGAGCTTTTCCCATGAGTCAAAATTAATTTATACACTTTAACTTATGTAACAATTCTCTTATCTAACTTCTCCAAAAGTTAAAGTGTGTAACTTGATTTTAACTTTTAGAAAAAAAAAAATTAAGGTCCTATTTGGGTAGACTTCTGCAAGAGCCCTTATAGGATAAGAAAAATAGGAAGGCAAATTGCATTGAGCTTCTTCATAAGCTAAACTCAATACATGAACCTTAGCTTTTAGAGAAGTTAAATGAAAAAAAGTTCTAGTAAAGCTAAGTAGATAAGTTGATTATTATACCTAATGCAAGAAGCTCAATCATTTTACCTTCTTACTGTATTTTGTTCTCCTGTTAGTGCTTATAGAGAAGTTTATATTCCAAACAGAGCCTAACTAATTTTACCTTCTTAATCTCCTCCCCTTCAAGTGCTTCCGGAGAAAACTGTAAACTTGTCTATAAAATTTCTTCTGCTTCAAGTGCTTCTGCACAAGTCAGTAAACTTCTCTACAAGCAAGCACTTGAAAATAAGAAGGTAAAATATGAGTTGAACTCCTCTCTTGTAACCTAAAATCAGTTAATGCAGTAAACTTTTCCAGAAACTCTCTCATCTAACTAATTCGGAATCTGAACTTAGCTTATGAAGTTATGATAGAAGCTCAATTCATTTTATCTTCTTTTTAAATATAATTTTTTTATCGGCAAATGTTATTGTTAGTTATTGTTAGCGGGGGATTTGAACAAGCGAACTCTCTCCCTTCACCACGAGATCAACCTTATATCTTCTTTTTATCTTGTTTTTGTATAATTAGTTATGAGGAGAAGCTTATTCAAATAGAGCCCAAGTATTCTTCATTCAACAGAATTGGTCTCTGGTACCAAATACCAATCAAAACACTACTAATTCAACCACAAAATGAAATCTTCAACAATCAAAAAATTTGGGAGGAGTGTTATATGTAGTTTGTACCCGGTGACGATGGAGGAGAAGAGGAGGCGGTGGAGGGGGTGTTTGGAGACGGTGATGGTGACGGCGAAGTGATCGGAGGGTAGCAATCCGAGCATGGTGGAGATGGTCTGCTTCATGGAGTCTCTGGCGGCGGGGGACACGCCTTTGGAGATGGCGGAGTTGTCGAGGGGCTCGATGCGGCGGAGCATGGCGGCGATCACGGTGAAGCCGCGGTCGAAGTTGCGGGTGGAGACGGCGTCGTCGGAGAGGCAGGAGGGAAGGAAGCCGCCGCGGCGACGCGTGAGGGGGAGGAGAACGGAGGGAGGTGGCGAAGTTGGAAGAGGGGGAGGCTTGGGTGGGAGGAACTGAAAGAGTGACCGGTCGGTGACGCGGGGGTGGATGACGGGGCGAAAGGAGAGTGCCATGGAAATTGGAATGGTGCTGCTGCGGGTGAGGGTGAGGGTGACGAACGGTGAACCCAACTTATTATTTTTTCTATCCGGTTCGGTTCAACGGCTCTAATAACACTGAACCGGATGGATGCTTTGCGCGTCTTTCCAACCACTAACTAATATTTTCACGGCTGTTTTCGGACAAATTAATAAATCCTTATTTTAAGGTTTCATAAACATATGTTTTTTTTTTATAAAAAAGTTTGATAAAAATATACTGTTTTTTTTAGAAATGAAATTAGTAAATCTTTATGAATAGTCATATTTAAATTGTAAAACTTAAAAGTTATTTGAAATTCCACTTAAAATGGGTATATGATATTTTTTAAAAAATATATGATTTATATATTTTTTAATTTTCATTATTCTTCTCTCTTAAATAAAAATATTTTTTTATTGGTACTTCAATAAAAAAAATAGTTGAAGTGTATCAAAATTATTTTTTAAAAACATATTAACATTTAGTTACAATTATTAAATTAAACTTAACAATTTAGATTGCATATTTAATTATAAATCTCATCTTATTTTTATTTTTTTTTATCGAATCAAAGAAAGATACCAAGGGTTACAAAATTTATAACAATTCAAATACTAAATTTAACCAATTCAGCTAGTCCTTCTCATTGTTTAGTTTTTTTTTTTTTTTTTTACGATTTTGAGTTAAACTTAATCCATTTTTTTATGTACAATAATTTGAATTTTAGACTTCATACCAACTATCTAAACTCTGCCATTGAACATATGAACCGATCTTAATGCACTGGCTTAACCCGTCTTATCACACCCAACGGATTATATAAAAAGGATTAAGGTAACTTACTTTAAAAAATGAGTTACAAAATCCAATCAAAATTCTTTTTTTCTCTTTCACATGTTAACCAGTCGAGTCATACTTTCAATTCGTTTTGTCATCTTTCTCTGTGTTTAACATTTTTTTGTCCATCATCAACGATTTTACAATTTTACTTGTGTAGCAGTAATTGGTTAGTGCTTTGATTTAGTTAGTCTTATACTCGAGTAGTTTCATCAGGGAACGTGGAAAAATAATTCACGTGAAATTTATAAAATAGTAATAGAAAAGTTATATTATTAATGAAGTTAATTTTAATGTTAACGATTAAAAAACATATTAAATATATTTTTTTAAGTAATTGTTGTAAAAATAAATATATTATTGTACATTGATGATTTATAATTAAATAATGATATAAAAATATATTTAATGAAATTCATTACTAATTTATTATTTTGATAATATTATTTCTTTTTGTTATATCATTTATTTTTATTTTATATTATGTCCTTTTTATAGAATGGGTTTAAAAAAATTAAGCTTAAATATATCATTTTTCTCTAAATTTTTTTTAAAAAATTATCTTTTTTTAATCGCTCAAACTAAAATGTGTTTTTTTTAATTAAATAGCAAAATACTTCTTTTAGTTCCTTTGGTTGATTTTTGACCATTTGAATGAATAATTTGTGGTGTTTTTTTTTTTACTGCAGAGGAGATTAAAAATTATTATAAAAATTTGAAAAATTAAAAATATAAATTTTAATTTGAAGAATTAAAAATGAAACACCTTTAAATTTAAGGATTAAAAATATATTTTATATTTAAAGCATTACTTATATTTCTACACGTTTATCAGATAATGTTTTGTACCCGACATTTGAGTGAATTACAGATTCCCCCTTGTATTGGTCACTTTGAATTTGAGAAGGAGAATCTGTAGACGTTGCTCTTTCTTGCGTTCCCGGCCTCTCAAACTACACACCATACCAAATCAAAACAAACGGAAGTTCATACAAAATAAAATGTGTGTTTCACCAAAAAAAAGAATGAATCATGCAAGATTTTTTTTTTTTTTTGTGATGGTCATGGATTACTCTCTAGATCAAACACTAATTTTATTCGTAATATATGATTAATGTTTTTACTTGTTTAAAAAAATTTACACATGAATACTCTCATTAAATAAATTATTCACACTAAGCATTAAATAGAAACAAAAAAAAAGTGATATCACTCAAAGATTCTTAATATAAAGTCCACCAAATTTGTTTGTGATGGCTAGTGACCTTTGTAGGTCTAGTCTAAATTTTTCTGACTGGGTTGCAATGTTTTGTAGTATTCAATTCTTTACTAAAATTATTTATTCTCTTAAATTTGAAAGCATAATTTACTCAAAGTAGTTTTCTAATTGAAAAATGAACATAAAATCTTAGTTTTATAGAAATAAATGTATAGAAGAATATTACTCTTTTGTTGATACATATTTGTTTTTAGGTTTAAATATCTTTTTTTTTCTTGTAAATTAGTATTTTTTTTTATTTTTGTCCTTGTAAATCATTTTTTTTTATTTTAGTCCTTACAAAACATGTTTATTTTATTTGTTTTTTTAAAATACTTTAGATAACATTTTTTTACTCTTCAAAACATTAAGGACTATTTAAAGTGTCTTAAGGATGAAAAATAAAACAAATATATTTTGTAAGAATTAAAATAAAAAAAATACAGAAACAAAAATGAGAAAATATATTAAATTACAAGAGCGAAAAATATATTTGAACTTTTAAAACTGATTTTCTTTTTGAAATTAGGTATTGGTTGAGTTAAATTAATATCTTGAGGAGAAGCCAGCGTGCTCCTTATTACATTTTTTTTTTCATAAAGTGTTAGAAAAATTATGAGAGCGGTTTCCAGGGACTCAATTTCTTGATTTGAATATCGACTAAGAAAATTTACTTTCAAAAAATATGTTTTTACACATTTAATATCACTTTTGAGAGCCATTAAAGGAAAATAAACTTCAAAAAAAAAATGAGGAAAGGATAAGTATGATATAACACACACAACTAAAGATAACACAAAACAAGATATATGTTTAACTTCTAGTCGATCAGTCAATAACAAGAGCATGAAAATGGAATCTCAAATTTCAAGGATTCAATCACTGAACCAAAGAGAATGAAATGACAATAAAAGGAAACAAAAAGTACGCATCTAAAGTAGGTCCCGTTTCCAATTCCAAACACCAATAAACTCACTAAGCACTTGAAAGTGGACCATAATCCAAATCTAAGGGTGTGATGTGGCTTAGATTCATTGCTAAGACGACGTGCCGTTCATGATGGTTTATGTTTAACACCACAAATAACATATTTTATTTTTGACTCTTCTCTCAAAATGACCCTCCATGTAATAGTACTAGTGGTGATAATTTCCCACTCCAAATTTGAATTTTTCAAGCAGAACTTGCTACAGTGACTTATTTGACTTATACAACAATTTTCAGCAAAAAGTGAATGATACATAAAAGCAGCTTGCCAAAAGTTTTTTTGGTTTTTCTTTATCTCAAATACTAGTCAATTACACACCAAATATATAAATGGTAAAGACGATAATTAGTTATTGACTAAAAAAAGAATTTTGATCTCTTAATTATCTATTAATTAGTTTGTTTTTTATGTTTAAAATTTTCTATTTTAATGTTTTAAAGTTTATTTATTAAATCAAATTGATCCTTCTATTAATTATCACATTAATATGGTTAATTTAATGACAAGGACAAACTGTGAGCAAATATCACATCAGTAAAAAATAATTGAAGAAAAGATCAATTTGGTCTTACATAGAGACCATAAAATCAAAATAAAACTTTTTAAATTGAAGAGATCAAACTGAAATCTAAAATATAAATAAAAGACTAAAATTTCATTTTAACATGTTATTTAAAACTTAACTTTTATTCTTTAATCAAAAGTAAACTTTTACTTATTTTAAATTTTTAATATTTAGTCATTGACACTAAAGTGAAAGCATGTCACTTGCCTTTCTACCCTTGCCCTTTTGGTTATTTACTACTTACTAAGCATAGCGAGTGGTAGTTAATTCATTAAACTCTGTTAAGAGAGAATAAAATGAAAAAAAAAACTAATTTTAAAAATAAAGAGTTAAATTTACCATATTGGATGCAGTGGATAAGTTTTCAACCTCTTTCTCTGAATTTTTTATTTTTTATATAAACAATTATAAAGTTCATCCCATAATTTGAGAGTGATAATTAAACAACATTATCGCTTCATAAATTTGCATTCTTCGTTTCTTATAATCTATATGTTGTCAATCTCTATCAAACTTTCTTTCTTTTTTTATGTCTCTTTTATATTTATACGGTTCTGCAGCTTGCCATTAGGCCAACCAAAAAGCCACGTTAAACTTTAGTTTTGGCTCATTTCAGTGTTCTAATAATATATGGCATGATGGGACAAAAAGTTCATTAATTAAGTTCATGCATACGTAACCGTTGATAGTTCAGTGTACATGCAGTTAAATACTTATCAAAAAGTTCATCTTAAATAAATGCCAACACAGAGATGATGATGACAAGATGGGTGCATGATTAGAGCGGTGGTTCTAAAATATGAATCTTCTTAAATTAATAAATAAATGAAACCAACATTAATAGTGATGATGGATTTTATTATTTAGCATTTTTCTCAAATAATATGATTAAAAGAAGAAGAAAACACATAAATCATGGAGTATTTTATTACCTGTGGTTCATTTAATCCTCTACAAGACATCTGTGCTAGTGGTTACTTGATTTCATCCTTGGTAGTGCTTTATTTTATAATTTCTTAATGAATCTGTCGTTGATTATATAATTTTAAAACTTTTCACGGTTAATTTCATGTATTTCTAAGCACGGGATTTAGCTTAGAAGACATGGGAGCCCTTGAAATTATTTCTGTTTACAAGGATGATCTTCTGTTAAGCAAGACAAAAAAGACATGATGATGACTCTTCTATAACTTTAATTGGATTAATTTATGATAAAATTATAAGAACTATAGAGAAATAAACAATATGCGGATTTCACAAATATCTTCCTACTTGGGCACGCTGGTGGACATTATATTTGTTTCTTCACCGTAGAATTTGTCATGATTAAAATTAGTATAAGATGGTCTTAGTCTGATTATAACAGGTGGGAAATGAAGTTGATTTGTGGTCAATGAACTGATAATGGCAAATTGGATATGATATACCAAATTCACATAATAAAGTTATTTGATAAACACTGAACACTACAAAATGTGTTTTAGCTGCAAGACATTACATTAGTGTTGATCGTCATATTGATGTAATTCATCATGTCGTTTAGACTGATTTTAAAATGACAATAAAATGAGAATTATTATATTATATAACAAAAACAAAATAAGAATTTTTTTTTAAGATGACATTTGGATTTATATTTTGTAATTCCCAAAAGATTTGAGTGGACAAAAATATTCCTTTCTGAGACATCCTCGTTATGAAATAACTATTTTAAAATAAAATACTTTTTCATATTTCATAATATCTATTATGGAATAGATTTTTAAAGTGTTTATTTTATGAAAAATTATATTTCATAATAGTTATTTTAGAAGAACATTTTATTCCTGAAACCTATTTGGGAATATGAAAAATTATATTACAGAATAACTATTATGAAATAGTTGTTCAAGAATAGGTTTCGCAAAATACATTTTATCTTTTTTATTGTCCTTTCTTCTCCTCAATTTTTCATAATAGTTGTTTAAAAATAGGTCTCACAAAGTACCTTTTGTCTTTTTCATCATCCTTTCTTATCCTGAGTTCTCCATAATAGTTGTTTAAGAATAAGTTCCGCAAAGTATTTTGTCTTTTTCATTATTCTTTCTTTTCCTCAGTTCTCCATGCTACTCTGTTTTTTTTTTTTTCACTTTTCACTCTTTTTTTCCTTCAAAATATTGATTGCATTGAGCAGTTTCTCACTGATTTTTGACTTGCCATTGTCTTTATACTGCGTGATTTGCTCTAAGTTTTGAGATATGAGGGCATTTTCTCGCTTTTACCTCACTTCACCATTTTTCTTTTAAGTAGAGATTTTGTTTTGCTTGCATGTGCCTAACTCTTTATATCATCACGTTAGATTTTGCCTTCACCATTTTCTTTATTGTTTGGTATTTTTGTTTTACATACTTTGTTCTTTTGTTTCACAAATGGTATAACGACTGAAATACCAATTAAAACCTGGGAGATGTAAAATCTAACATGAGGAGGGTGCAATGGCTTTGCAAAGTACAAAGGAAGGAGGGTGAAGGAGGTGGCGCGAAGGTGGAGAACGAGGCATGAGGGTGAAGGAGGGCTTCACAAGTCTGCCGTCGCACTTTCGGGGTTTGGGTGGTGGAGAACAAGGTGTTAGGGTTGGAGAAGGGAGGTGCTCTCATAGTCTCATTAAGGGTAATTTTGGTTTTTACCAAATTAATTGTTTGAGAGGTGCAAGATTCAAATAAGGGAGTGCATGATTCAAATGTCCATCACTTCATTGCAGTGTCCATATGTTTGTGTTGGCCTGGTCCATACTTATAATTTACAAGGCTTCTGCTAAATGCACTCCCCTTTTGCTAAATACTCATTTCAAAACTTCAACTTTTCATTGTTTTTTCTTCCTTTTGTCCTTTTTGCCTTCAATCACTCATTTCAAAACCGACTCTAATCTTGTCTTACCTCCTTTCCTTTGTACGTTATCTTCTTTTAAAAGAACCTTGTGAAAGGCTAAAGAAGCTTAGTGAAAAACAATACAGAGTAAAGTATTTTTTTTTTTTTTTGCACAACAGAATTAAGTAATCTTGATCATTTATTACATGGTTATAAAGGCCTGAAGAGGATACAAAAATACTTGTTGTAATCTTTGTTGGCTGGTGAAAACCTTTCTAGTGAAGAGACTAAATGTAACTTTAGGTTGAATAGTTAATTTTTATTACATTATCCATTATATGTTTTAACTTAATTTTTATTGTATGTATTTAAAGTTTTGTGAAAAGTTTTCACAATTCACGTACATATAATTTAACTTTTTTTTTTTCTTGTGTGTACTTTATTTTTTTCACATGAAACTTATTCAATTTTTTATTTCTATTCTTATTATTTTTTTCCCGAGATCTTTCTTTGTATTTCATTCCAAGCAAACAACCCCAAACTTCCACTCTATTTCCGCTCTCTCTTCTCACTTTCACAGCCATTTATATCTTACCAAATACTACAGTACAAATAAGGTGACTGATTTTTTTATGTAATAATTTATAGCATAATTATTTAACTTGTGCCCCAAAAATACGTTAAGGACACTTGTCACGTTAATTTCAACTCCTTGATGAGCGTGTTTGGCACTCAACGATAATAAGGTCTTCAATACATATAGTTCATTTTACTAACTTTGGTTTAGATTGACTAAGGTACGATTTCAACATATTTTTCATACAAAATCATACATGTATATAAAAAAAAGGAATAAAACTCACATTTTCTTCTTACAATAAAAGAGGAATAATTTTTTTTTACACACTGAAATATATATATTTTAATTTCTTAATCAATTTTCTAGGACAGCAGCCACTGGTTAGTTGGACCCTAAAAATTTACTTAATATTATTTTCAATTTGCCGGATTTCTCAGAGTCTTTGTGCAGAACACTTGCCAGTTTCCAAAAACACATTTGACAATTCCAAAGTACCCAACAAAATATCCAAACCAATTTCCAATTTCCAATTTCCAATTTCCAATTTCCCTCAACACAGACACAAACACACACCCTCAACACAGACACACACACACCAGATGCTTCACTCGACACAACAACAGCAACACAAACACAACACAGAAAAACACTCTCCCAGGTCGAAACCTCCCACGATCCCACTTGAAAATTCATTCCCAAACCCTTCTTCAAATCGCGTAACATAACAACAGATCCCCCAACCAAAGACCAAAACCTCGTTTTTTTTCTGAATTCACCCAAACCAAACATGCCCTTCTCCTCCTCTCGCCGCGGAACATCCTGGTCCTCCTCGATCCTCCCATCCTCAAACCCACACAAATCAAAAGCACCCAGAAAGGGAAGAAAACGCGCGTTGGTGAAAGACTTCATCTTCTCCAACTTCTTCGCCATTGGCCTCGTCCTCTCCCTCTCCCTCTTCCTCCTCATCCTCCTCCGATCCGGCGTCCCCAAGCCACTCTCCACGCGCTTTCGCGCCACCACGCGCCCCTCACGCTCCCGCAAAACCGTCATACGAAAGCCCCTTCCTACCGGAGCCAATCTCAGCACCCTCGCCGGCGCCGCCGTGGACGTCACCACCAAGGCGCTGTACGACAAGATTGAGTTTTTGGACGTCGACGGCGGCGCGTGGAAGCAAGGGTGGAGTGTGACGTACAGGGGAAACGAGTGGGACTCGGAGAAGCTGAAGGTGTTCGTGGTGCCGCACTCGCATAACGATCCTGGATGGAAGCTCACTGTGGACGAGTACTATGATAGACAATCGAGGCATATACTTGATACCATTGTGCAAACACTATCCAAGGTCAAGTGAAATATCTCATCCTTAGTATTACTTTTTAGAGTTTGATTTTTAGTGTTAAAAAAAGTTTGAGTTTAATATTTATGCATTGATAGTATAAAACAGTTTTTATAGTGTCATCTAATTACAAATCTTTGAATTACTTTGGATTGTGATTAGATGATCGTGTAAAAGTTTTTACACTATTAGTGTATAACCCTTTTTCTCTTGTGGAAGTGATGGGAATGACTTCTAAAGTTGATAATGTAACAAACTTATCATGCATGATGTCTGTTTGTGACTAGATTACTGTGTAAAAATAAAAATTCTTTAAATTTTTTACTACTTTGTACATTTAACGAGTTTAATTTTTATGCATATTGTCACCGTAAAAAAGATTTATTTATTTGTTGAATCATTGAAATTCGTGATAGTATGATTTTTAAAGTAGTTTATGTAACAAACTTGCCATGGAGGATGATGACTTGTGACTAGATGACAGTGTAAAAACAAAAATCCTTAGAGTTGGAAATGCATATACTATTTTACACTTTTAATGGGTTTTGGAGTTTTCTTCTTTTGAATAATACTAGTAATATAATATACATTGGCAGGGGTGTATAAGGTCTTTTACAGCATCATGTAATTTTTGTGGACTTTTATAGTAATGTCTAATTTCTATGCACTGTTAGTGTAATTTACACTATCGACTGATCAGAAATCCTTGTAAGTATGACTTTTAGTGTAAAAGGTAATAGAGTTACCATACCTGACAATTTGTGATTGAATAAAATTGTAAAATCTGTAAAAAATATTGATAGAACATGATTATTAAACTTTTTTTTTTGCTTGTTTATTCCTTCATTAAATCGTAGATGACTGCAGTTGGTTAAATAAGGTTGTTATTTGGTTCATGAGAAGTGATGTGAGGGGTGTGTGTGTGGATAGCTTTAGTTTGTTTTATTGAAGGATTTGGAGTGATGTGAGGTGTGTGTGGGTGATTTATGATGTGAGTGAAATTGGGGAAGGTTAAATGGTACAATTTGCTTTAAAGCTGTAAATGAATGATGATGGAGCACTGCATGTGATGACAAAAATGGTATTAGTATTAATGTTGTTTAAATGTTGGATTAGAGGATAGGAGTGAGTTAGTCAACAGAAGCCCTGCTGAATGAAGTGGTTGAGTAAATTTGTGTTGCTGCGTTGAAGTAGTTACTTTGCTGCTTTGAAGCTGCAGATCATGCTGGGCAGTCCTTGTGATAACAAAAGTGGTGGACATTAAATGTTAAAATTGTTTTCTTAATTTGATAAGGTTTACATGTTAGGTTGTAGTGTAGGAGATTAAAAAGCCCCAGTGAAATGGAGCTAATAAGCCTGTCAGTTCCCTAGGTAGCTCTTTTTATTTTAATCTTCATTTTGAGAGCAACTTGAGCCATGAATCTATGATATTGACTGGATGATTTGGCTATGTAGGATTCTCGACGGAAGTTCATATGGGAAGAGATGTCGTACTTAGAAAGATGGTGGAGGGATGCATCAGATGAGATGAAGGAATCCTTCATCAATTTGGTAAAAAATGGACAGCTAGAAATTGTTGGAGGCGGCTGGGTGATGAATGATGAGGTAACATGATACTGGTATTTTTAAAATTATCTTATTTACTGCAAATAGCATTTATATATGTAGATACTTCATTCCTGTTGAAGTAATTATGACATGAGAATTTGTGGAAGGTAGGTTTTGTGATGCTTTTCATCATAATTGTTTTGTTGCTTAAGTTTGTCAGTTTAAGGACCTTTAAGTTTTCTCTCCTGTTAATGAAGTTCATGCTCTAGTAATGTACATGTCTATGGAATAATAATGTCTAATTAGAATCTCATCAAAGCCTTCCTGTGAATAAAGCTGATCAGTGGTGTCCTCTTTGGTTTTGGAAATTTGATTTTTAATTGTTTTCTCATTTGTGCAGGCCAATTCCCATTATTTTGCTATAATTGAACAGGTATGCTGAATGCTTTGTCTACTTTTGCAGTTGTATATATTATTTATTTCTTGGCTGTGTTGCTATAATTTTTTTTAGTTGATGTTGATCATTATGTAAGAAACAGGGGCAGTCCAATTATGTATTGTATCACATTGCATGGTATTTGGCTGGCATGCTGATGGGTGTGACTTCTTCCATGCTTTTTTAGCTATTCAGTAAAATTACTGAAAAATTGCTCATTATATGAATGTAAGTAGTGTATTGTAGCACTATGCATGGTATTTGGCTGGCATACTGATGGATGTGAATGCTTCAGTTCCATACGTTTCTATGTATTCAGTAATATTACTGAAAAAATGGCTCATTATATGAATGTTTGTATTAAAGGTGATTAGTTATTGTATTTAAGACTGGATGTGCTAATAAGTACTCAGGCATGCTAAATACAGATAATATACATGTTTTGTATTTAAAGTTAGGACTTATAGTTAGTCATAGGGATGCATATTATCATGTACCTAATAATGCTGGTGATCATTAAAATTTAAAACCATTATCTTGCTCGGCTTTTTAGATAACTTAATCAGGTTTTATAATGTGATAAGTAGATCGATGCAAAAGTATGTTTTAGATGTGTGTCTTTTTAAATATTTTGTTGCAATATTCTGTCTTCCCTGTATTTGAGGGCGAGCCCTGGTGCAGCGGTAAAGTTGTGCCTTGGTGACTTGTTGGTCATGGGTTCGAATCCGGAAACAGCCTCTTTGCATATGCAAGGGCAAGGCTGCGTACAATATCCCTCCCCCATACCTTCGCATAGCGAAGAGCCTCTGGGCAATGGGGTACGAAGTTTATTATAATTGGCATCGCAGACATCATGTAATTGCAAACAACAATACAAAGTAAGTTTCAACAATACATAAAGGCAAGGGTACTGTGTATATTGGTCATGTAAACTTTTAGAGAGCATACCTTTTCTTAATAATGGACCACATTTTCAAGTTTGAGTATGCAGTAGTGCACTCAGTATTCATTCATTAGAAGAGCAAATTATGTTTCCATGTTTCAGCCTGTCCATGTCTTGTGATTTTATGTTCATATCAGACTATGATCTTTCTACTCCAGAGATTTGTATATTATTTTGTGATGGTTCTTAATCTCTGGACATTTATGTAACAGATAGCAGAAGGAAATATGTGGTTGAATGACACCATTGGGTTTGTTCCAAAAAATTCTTGGGCCATAGATCCATTTGGATACTCGTCTACCATGGCATATCTTCTGCGTCGCATGGGTTTTGACAACATGCTTATTCAGAGGACCCATTACGAGCTGAAGAAGGAGCTTGCGTGGCATAAAAATTTAGAATACATATGGCGTCAAAGCTGGGATGCAGAGGAAACCACTGATATATTTGTCCATATGATGCCCTTTTATTCGTATGATATACCTCATACATGTGGCCCAGAGCCTGCTATTTGTTGTCAGTTTGATTTTGCACGCATGTCGGGTTTTGCTTATGAACAATGCCCATGGGGGCAGTATCCTGTGGAGACCACTCAGGAAAATGTTCAGGAAAGAGCTCTTAAATTACTGGATCAGTACAAGAAAAAGTCAACTTTGTACCGAACCAATACTCTTCTTGTTCCTCTTGGAGATGATTTTCGATATATTAATGTCGAAGAAGCAGAAGCCCAATTCAGAAATTACCAAATGCTGTTTGATTATATCAATTCAAACCCCAGTTTGAATGCAGAGGCCAAGTTTGGTACTTTGGAAGATTACTTTGTAACCCTGCGTGAGGAAGCAGAGAGAATAAATTACTCATCTCCTGGTGAAATAGGATCCGGTCTAGTTGAAGGTTTTCCTTCTCTATCCGGTGACTTTTTTACTTATGCTGATCGGCAACAAGACTACTGGAGTGGTTATTATGTTTCACGACCCTTCTTCAAGGCTGTTGATAGGGTACTAGAACAGACACTTCGTGCCACTGAAATGATGGTAGCTCTAATACTTGGCACCTGTCGGAGATCATATTGTGAAAAGTTCGCAATGGGGTTTTCTTATAAGTTGACAGCTGCTAGAAGGAACTTGGCTCTTTTTCAGCATCATGATGGGGTGACTGGTACTGCAAAAGATCATGTGGTTATGGACTATGGAATGCGCATGCATACTTCATTACTGGACTTGCAAATTTTTATGTCCAAGGCAGTTGAGGCACTTCTTGGAATCCGCTATGATAAACTAGACCACAGTCCTGCCCAGTTTGAGCCAGCAATAGTGAGATCTAAATATGATGCCCAACCATTGCATAAAGTGATTAGTGTTCATGAGGGTTCTTACGAATCAGTGGCCTTTTTTAATCCTTTGGAGCAAACCAGAGAAGAAGTTGTAATGGTTGTTGTTGACAGTCCTTATGTTACAGTTGTTGATTCTAACTGGACTTGCGTTCAGAGCCAGATTTTGCCCGAGTTGCAGTATCATAGTAGCAAGATCTTTACTGGGAAGCATCGACTTTACTGGAAAGTTTCTGTTCCTGCAATGGGATTGGAAACTTATTATATTTCCACTAGCTTTGGTGAGTGTGAAAAGGCCAGGCCTGCAAAGTTGAAAATGTTCTCTAAGTCTAGCTCGGTTGCTTGTCCAACACCCTATTCTTGTGTGGAAGTAGAGGCTGATGTGACTGAAATTGAGAATCAGCATCAAAAACTAACTTTTGATGTAAAGTACGGTTTGTTGCAGAAGATTATCTCTAGTTCCCCAAATACTATAAATGAGGAAATTGGTATGTATTCTAGTTCTGGTGGGGCATACTTGTTCATGCCCCACGGCGATGCCCAGCCCATTATTGAAGAAGGTGGGCAGTTGTTGGTGTCAGAGGGTCCTTTGATGCAGGAAGTATACTCTTATCCAAGGACAGCTTGGGATAAATCCCCCATTTCTCATAGCACCCGAATATATAGTGGAGAGAGTACAGTGCAAGGGTTTGCCATTGAAAAGGAATATCATGTTGAACTTCTTGGCCGTGATTTCAATGATAGGGAATTGATAGTTAGATATAAAACAGATATTGATAACAAGAAGATTTTTTACTCAGATTTAAATGGATTTCAGATGAGCCGAAGAGAAACTTACGATAAGATTCCTCTGCAAGGCAATTACTACCCCATGCCCTATCTAGCATTCATACAAGGATCAAATGGTCAGCGATTTTCTGTCCATTCCCGGCAATCATTAGGTGTGGCTAGCCTTAAAAATGGATGGCTAGAGATAATGCTAGACCGCCGGTTGGTAAGAGATGACGGTCGTGGTCTGGGACAAGGAGTGATGGATAACCGTGTGATGAATGTTGTCTTCCACCTAACCATGGAAGCCAATGTTTCTGCAACATCAAATTTGGTTCCCACACCTTTTCCTTACAGCCCTTCTCTTTTATCTCACCGAGTTGGTTCTCACTTGAACTATCCAATACATGCATTTGTTTCCAAGAAACCGCAGGATATGTCTGTGAAGCCACCGCCTAGATCCTTTTCTCCTCTTGCCACCCCCTTACCGTGCGATTTGCACATAGTGAACTTCAAGGTTCCCAAGCCCTTAAAGTTTTTGCAGCAACCACCTGAAGGTCCTAGATTCGGGCTAATTTTGCACAGGCGACATTGGGATTCTTCGTACTGCCGGAAGGGAAGATCACAATGCACTAATCTGGCCGACAACACCGTGAATCTGTTCAGCATGTTCAAGGAACTTACAGTCTCGAAGGCTAAAGCAACTTCCCTTAATCTCTTGCACGAAGACCCTGAAGTAATGGGATTCTCAGAGCAGTTTGGAGATCTTGCAAAAGAGGGGAATGTAGCCATATCTCCAATGGAAATACAAGCCTACAGATTGGAATTGAGGCCACAACCACAATAGAACACTCATTGCCGAGTTGCTGCTGCTGATTTTAAGCTGAACCACGAGGGATTCTTGGATTGATTCAAAGACGAATTTTTAGGGAATTTTTTTAACTGCTCCTTTGATGGTAGGGTTGAGTTATTCTTGGACTGCATTTGCAGTGGTGCAGGTAAGAGAATGTCCAAGCAAAGAGGAGTTACATTGGGTTGGTGAAGAGTGAGAATGGACTATTGTAGATTGTTGTTATGAAGACATGAATGAGAGATTGTAGCATCTGCGGCTCCTTGTCTTTTTTTGTGCTTTGCTGTAGCATTTGTTTAAGTTTTCACAGACTTCAAAGATGAGTTTTGCTTTGTCCATGCTATTGTATAACATGTCTCTTAGAGACTAGATATATGTACAGATTTAATACCTCTATGCAGGGGAGAGTGTAATCTTTTTTTGACGTGGGCTCAACAATTTGCAAGAACTACACATGCTTTCCTTCACAATTATTAGAATAAATTGGCTAAAAGTTGACATAAACTATTAAGGAGCAAACTTTAAATGTCTGTCTATTAGGTCTAGTTAGCTGCTGTTGGTTTAGGAAGAATCAATAACAGAAACTTTTTATTGAATATTACCTTGCGTTAAAAATTATGGCAGGGTATGTTGATATATATATATATATATATATATATATATATATATATATATATATATATATATATATATATATATATATGTATGTATGTATGTATGTATGTATGTATGTATGTGTGTATATTAATAATTTTGTATTTCACTTTTGATTTCTTAATAAGTTTTTTCTTATGACATTGTCTAGTATTTATGTATTGGATTTCTCATTAAAAGTATTGGGATTCGTTGCTTGTGGATTTTTCTTACCCGAATTATTTATGTATTATTCATTGATTCATTAAGAATGACTATGTTACCTAAATGAATAAAAATCATTCAAAGGCAGGAAACAATGGTGACTTTTGTTTATTCAAAGCAGCTATGGATGCTGAAAAATAGCTCAATTTAACTAGAGCACTCATCTTAGAAAAGGTAGCTGAATAGTTAGTGTGGCTGACACATGTTAAGAAATCCCTCCAAGATATATATGAGGTACTCCCTACTCGTTTAGCTCAACATTTTAATATTCAAAATATTTTTTTTATTGCTTAAAGTGCTATCTAAAATACTTTAAAAATAAAAAATAAAATAAACACATTTTGTAAGGACTAAGATTATGTTCAGCAAGACATTACAGTTAACTTCTAACTTTTTTTTATTGGTTATTTGACAAATAAACCTTTTTAGTAACTTTTTAGTAGTTTTTTTAACTTTTTTGAAACACTACTTCAAGTAGCCTTTTTTAAAAGATTAACTTCTAGCTTTTAAATTTTTATATGTTTTTTTTTTTACTTTTATCTTCAATATATTTATTCATTTTTTTTTACTTTTTTTAAAAATAAATCATGATTTTATTATTTTTCTGTTATTTTATATTTTTTAGTTACTTCAACAGTTAGTCTTATCGAACACTTCTAATTTAATAAATTAGTTTTTTCATATTCTAATTAGTTTTTCAACTAATTTTATCGAACATAACCTAAAACAAAAAATAATAATTTGCAAGGACAAAAATGAAAAAAAAAGCTAAATTAGAAGAAAAAAAAACGTATATAAGTTTTTTTTTTTTACAATGTTTGCAGTTAATTTCATAGTACAGATCCTAGTTTTCTTATGCCACATTTTGTTATATCACAAGATTTTTGTGTGTTTTTCATGATATATATGAGAGAAAATTAAAACTAACATTGAGAAAAAGAAGTTGATGGGTTTGTTACTTTGAGGTGTGTGAAAATGATAAGGTAAGAATCTTTGGTCTGAGTAGCTTTGAAATGAACAAGTGGGTCACTCATGATTCTCACAGGGGATGGATGGCATAGGAAAATATCATAATGCCATGGTCTGAGTTTCCTGTAATTTGTACTCTCTTTTTTTCTTTTACTATCTTCGTGTCCATGTAGAGATAGATGAGTTTGGTTTTACAGTATATTTGGGTAAAAAATAAGACAAAAGGCGTTATGCTTGATTTTTTTTCCCTTATAAAAATGCTTGATATGTTTTTATTGTTGACTATTGTGATTGTTTTTCATATGATCAAACTTTCAATGGATATGTTTTTAATTCAACAAAAAAATGGTCCCTTATAGGTGTTAGTTACTTTTGAAAAGAAACCTAAAGAGGATAGGTTGCTTAGACATATCCTTTGTCTTATTTGAGTAAACGTAAAAGGAAAATAATTTTAAATAAGTATGAAATTTAAATCTATTTTTATATAAGACATCATTCTAGTTTAATTGATTAAACAAAATACATAAATTATTATAAATTTTTTAATATATGTCTTTAATTTCTATCAATATAATAAAAATATAAGACATCTCTTATTCAAATGTCATGAGATTTGGTATGTGATTGAATACACTTATAACAATAAAATCACATCAAATTATTGAAAGACCTTTATAAAAAATTATTAAAAAAATTTAATCAAACCATTAACTAATAATCTTTGATTAATTTTTTTAAAAATTAATAATTTTTAATTAATTTATAATTAACTTGATAACTCTACTAATTATAGTTATTAATTAATAATCTAACATATGGACCACAATCACCAACTTGTAAAATTGAGAATCAAATGTTACAATTAAAAATCAAGAAAATCAAAATCATAGATTTAAAAAATTAGAAGAACCAAAATTACAATTTTATCTAAAATACATATACCTTTCTAAGAGTTATATGTATGTATGCATACTGTTGTATGTTGAGTTATTTCCAATGTTGTATCTTACGATATCATGTTGGAGTGTAATGAGATACATGATTTTATTACATATGGTGTGTCATCTAGTTGTGATTTTTTAATTTTTGGCTTTTGAAATGCAAAAAAATTCACAAATATTTTCATTATTAAGTTAATTGAAGAGTTATCATGTAGTGATGACAATTTGTTACATTTGTCACTCCTTTTTGTCCAAAAAAATATGTTTTAGAAGATAATATTAATATACTTTAGGAGATTAAAATGACAATAAATAATTAAAATTAAAAATTTAAATAACATAGAATTGAGGATTAAATTCTTTGGACCAACAATAATCATACATTACATATGAAATTTTCACATCTAATGAGTTGGGAATATTCACGGTTACTATTCGAAAAAAAGAAATGCATGTATGGGAACAATAGTGGGGTGATTATTTTACAGATTTATAATTACTTTACCAATTTTTTTAAGTTGAAACTTGAAAGTGTAACATTACCAGTACCACCTCCTAAGCAAGTAAAGTACCCTTTGAGGCATCGCAATAAATTTTCGCCCATGGAACAATCTCTTAGCCAAATGAACAAAGTTACCCACAAGTTGAAATCTCAATAGCCTATTTTATTTTTTTTTATTTTTTACGGAAAAATCTCAATAGCCTATTAATAATAGGTGGATACTATTTGCATTTTTTTCTACTACTTTGCATTTTCCAAAAATTAATTTATGATAAAAAAGGAAGGAGTGTTAAGAGAAAAAAGAATGACCGCTGCTAGGTGCACCCAGCATTATTGCTGGTACACCCAACACTAACCACAAAAAGACAGAAATATCCCTTATGGATCAAGTTGATCCGTAAGGGGAGAAATTAGCAAGGACAATTTTACCATTTTCAAAAAATGCTGGGTGCACCAGCAATAATGCTGGGTGCACCTAGCAACACTCAAAAAAGAATTGTAAACAAAGGCGTCTAATAGAGAAATGCTAGGTGCACCCAGCAATTTATTGAAACTACCATTTTGCCCTTTAAGATAAAATTATAAAAAGCGTGAATTACCTCCCGGAAGACACTGTTTGTTCGAACAGCTTCTCCTTCTCTCCCGGAAAACCTGCTTCTTCTTCTCTTCTCCATGAACCTTCTTCTCCGCGAGGCGCGCCCAAGGTTTCCTTCTTCTTCTCCGCGAACAGGTTAGTCTCCCTACCCTTTGCTTTGTAATATGCAGCATTGTTAGCATAGCAATGGAACCTTAGGATAGTTACCTTAGAATAGTAACCTTAGGGTAGAAGACGAGAGGGGAGAAGACGAGAGTACGCCGAAAAAAATGGGGAAAAAGGCTGACGACGGAGTCTTCTGGAAGACCCGTTAGGGGTTCTTCCAGAAGTTCTGGAAGAACCTTTTCCGGAAAGTTTCCGGAAGAAGTGGTTCTTCCGGAAGAATTCCGGAAGACGCGCTTTTCCAAAAGAACTTTCCGGAAGAAGTGATTCTTCCGGAAGAACCACTTCTTCTGGAAAGTGTTTTTTTTTTTTTAAATTTTTTTTAACAGAAATTGTTTTGTTTTTTTAAAATGAATTATTGTATTTATTTTGGTTATTTTGTTTTTGAGATTTTATGAAAAATGAGGTTTGGGTTTTTGATGTCATGTTTTTTTTTATAATTTAAATTGTGTATTTTTACTAAATATTAATTTGTAAATTATTTATTTTTTTATTTATAAAAGTAGTTGTGTTTGTTTTTGTTTATTGTTTATTTTTTTAAATTAGTGTTTTTTCTTTATAAATGAAGTTGTTTATTTTTATAATTAAAGTTGTGTGTTTTGGAAGTTTTATAAAAATACTAATTTTTTATAATTAATTAGTTTTTTTATTATAAATGAAGTATTTTATTTTCTAAAAAAATTGTGGATGTTTACTAAATAATTTTGTTTACATTAGTTGTGTTTTTTTACAAATGAAGTTTTTTAAATTGTTATTTAAATTAAGTTGTGGATGTCTACTAATGAATTTGTTTTTACATTAGTTGTCCTTTTTTATAAATGAAGTTTTTTTTTTTAAATTAAGTTGTGGATGTTTAGTAATGAATTATTTTTATATTAGTTGTGTTTTTTTTTATAAATGAAGTTGTTTATTTTTTTTTTAAATTAAGTTGTGGATGTTTACTAAATAATGTAGTTGTGTTTTTTTTAGAAATGAAGTTTCTTTTTTTTTTTATAAAGAAAATTATTTGATTTAAGTTAGTTATATTTGTTTATAAATAAAGTTGTTTTTTTTATAAAGAAAATTGTGTATATTTTGACCGAAAAAAATACGTGTTCGACATGATTTGCAGATCATGGCCAGAACACGAGGTTTAGGTCGTGCCATAGGTAGAGTTGTAGGCAGAGATAGACCTGCTGACGAGGATGCTGCCGATGTTCCCGAGAGGCGTAGGCCTACTGCCTCAGTCCGTAGGCTACGCGTTCATCAGATGACTACGGAGGGACGTGATATGGCTGAGGACGTCGCTGACATGACTGACGATGTCCCTGAGCAGCCTACGGAGGCACCTGAGATGCGTGCAGACGCACAGGGTGCTGATAGTGGTGAGGGGCAGATGGTGATGATGCTGCTGAGGGATTCGCTGGTGGTCCACGTGACCCGTCAGTGCTCACATAATTTGCCGAGCATGTTGCACATGCCGTTTGGAGTGGACATGTATTTTAATTTGTTAATTATTTGTCATTGTTGATTTATTTGTTTATGATTAATCTTTTTTAATAATTGTATAATTTGTACTTCAAATCAGGAACGTCCTGATTTGAAGTTAGTGTCACATGGGAGGAAGGTGACACTGATTGGGAGGCCAGTGCATGAGATTGAAGGCCTGGTGGCTGCCACATGATTAAGTCCACTGATAGATTGTTCAGTTATTACTGGCGATCCTGGACTTATATCCGTATTTGTGGAGAGGTGGCACAGTGAGACTAGCACCTTTCACTGCATTCATCAGTGCTAGGTCTCTGTCAGTGACAATAACAAGAGGGAGGCGATCGTTTCTTAAAAATAGGCCTCGAAATCGTTCCAAAGCCCATACAATATTATTAACACGCTCAGCCTCCAGATATACAAACCCAACAGAGAATGTGATCACCGTTGGTGTCACTCCAACAAAGTCAAGTAGTGGGAGTCTGTACCTGTTTGTTTTGCAGGTACTGTCTATAAAAAACACCAGATGACATGCATTGCATAACTTTACTCCATCTGGGTGACACCAAAATAGATCACGCACCACAACTTCATCTTTCAATCTATGCCAATGAATGTATTGATCACGTTCGAGAAGCTTCATCAGATGCTGCATTTCGGTATCAGCTCCTCTTATTGAAGAACGATATGCACTTCTTGCATTGTAAATTTGCTTTATCGTGGTGCAACTGTTGGCATTGTGTTCTTTCAACGTTAGCAAGATGTTTTTCAGTTTCACCATCGACTTTGTCATATCAGCAATAATTTTCTTTTCTTCCTTAGTTAATCGCCCGGCGTATGGATGTCCAACTAAGGACTTTGTCAATTCATGATTATGAATCCCACATATCAACTTCACCATCCAACCTTCCCCTCCATGCACTGGTTTCCCACGAAGTCTGAAGGGACAACCACATTTCCTACTCCCGGTGTCTTTTCTAACGAATTCTTTATTTCTACACTTGTACGTACCACTTCTTTCACACCCAATTAAGACAAATGAACTTCTTCCTCTGCTACCGGTGTCTGTGTCAGACCTCATAATCACTGTAACAAATCCATTTTCATGGGCAACTGTTCGAGCCCATTGCAAAACATCATCTCAAGTAGCGAATACCTACAACGCAACCCTAACATTTTAATTTTCATACAAAACATCAATTCAACCAAATGACTCAAATTATCTATGATTACCTAAGACGTATTAAAAGCATTTGAACAATCTACATGTGGTTCATTCACACACACACACACACACACACAAAACCCTGCAACGCATAAATTTAAAAAAAATTACACAGGGCGGAAGTAAATAGATATCTTCCGGAAGAAGCTTCTTCTGGAAACATTCCGGATGAAAGAAAATTACACAGGGCGGAAGTAAATGGATATCTTCCGGAAGAAGCTTCTTCTGGAAACATTCCGGATGACGTTCTTCCGGAAGTTGTTTCTGAGTACTTCCGGAAATCACAAATTCTTCTTCCGGAAAATTTCCGGAAAAAGGTTTTCCAGAATGTTTCCGAAAAAAGCGCCTTCCGGAAGAAGAATTTCTGAAGGGCAGTTTCGACACTTCACTGTTTGCTGGGTGCCCCAGCAATAATCGTAGCAACTCCCCGCCTAATAATATGAGTTCTTGGTCCAGCCTAAACCAATTTGTTAGCCCATTAAGAATAAGTCTCGGGCCTTAGCCTTGTTATTCCTGAACTCCCAAGACAACAAGGAATGAACCATGAAGCACTGAGCACGTTGAGATTGAATATAAAAAATAAGAAATTTAAAAATTGAATTATAATTTTAGTAAAATATTTGGGTTCAATTTTATTATTTAATTGTTATCAAAGGTAGGAAACTCAATTATTAATTATTTTTTTCATCAAGGGCGGTGTAGATAATTACATCCCTAAACTTGTTTCTGTCCCAACTCCTACAAGATGAAAAAAAATTCAAACCTAATTAAAATAGATTTTTCTGTCAAAATTAGATTATAGTCGAAAGGTACCTACTACTAGTTTAAATTTAATTACAATGTCTAAATAGAAAAAAATCTTAATATAAAATAAAAGAAATTGACGGACAACCCAACAAGAAAATTTAGTTGAACATACAAAGAAGACAAAAAAGAATACAAGGTAATAGAAAAAAAAAAAGAGAAAATTCATCTATGGAATGTAAGAGAAAAGAATATGCAAGGCTCCCTCAATAAAATCCTAACTCGACAGTCTGTGTACTTGGAGATGCAAAAATATATAGGCTAAAATATAAGAATAGTTGCTTATTTTATTTTTTGATTTTAAATTGGTTTTTTAATTTTTAAAATGATCCTTTTACTTATTTAATTTATAAAAAATTAGTCCTTTAAAAAATTCAATCATTTTTATTTTTTAAACATGATTTTGAACTTTTTTTCTAATAAATTCAAGTATGAAACTTATTTGATTAGATTTATTGTTATGAAAACTATAGAAATTTACTAATATTTGAAACAAAAAAGGTTATAAATGTAGTGAAAATCATGTGAAAAATAGGTCTCTTGAATAATAAGAAAAGAATGTGATATTAGTTTTTAGGTTTTAGGTTGATCATGAAATTCATTTTTTATTTCATGCATTTTCCATCTTGTGTTATGTGTTTTTTTATTCGAACATCAGTTGATTTTTATAATTTTTTTGTTCAATAAAAGGAATGTTAAAAATTGTGTTAAAAAATAAAAATTGATTAATTTTTTGAAATGACTAACTTATTATGAATTAAATAAGGAGACCATTTTAAAATTTTTAAAAGTTAGAAGACCAATTTAAAACAAAAAATAAATTAAGTGACCATTTGTATATTTTAACCAAATATATATTAATAACAAAAGAAAAAGGCATTTCTCTCTCTCTTTTGACCTTAATTATAATAGTCAATTAATGACCCAATACCTAATGATTAGGAATGAAAGTGAAAATGATTGAAAGGAGTGAAAAATGAAAAAGAAAAATTGTTCAGTTGAGATAAAAGGATAAGTCAAAATTTTATTAAGAAATTCAATGGAGGTCACAGTATAATCTACATCACAACTTTAGTAAAAGAAATTTAGTTAGCCATGGGTTGATGGAAGCACAAAACTATAATCAGAAGCATAAAAAGTATAAGGGAAAGAAACAATTACAAATTGAAACCCTCGTGATATTTTTCACACTTTTCCCAAGCGTGGTACTCACTCAATAGCAGTCCTATTTCGAATAGAACAAAAGATAACCTAAATTAGGGCTTCCATTTTTCTAGCTATAACAAAGTTCTAAGATTGAAGCACTGAGTTCAACAGCATGGTCATGCTATGCTTAACACGGTTGTGCTGTTTGGGTGGCCATATTCACAATTTAAATTCTTCTCTATGCTCATGGTCGTGCTCAAAAAGTGTCACTGATGTTGTTTTCGAAAATTTTACAGCACGGTCGTGCTCTTCATGGGATGGTAGTTTAGCTCCAAAATTTTAATTTTTTTTAGCTCCTTTTCACAACAAACTTTTTGACCACAAACTTATAATGGAACATGGGTTTGGCCATTAAAAGTGTACATAAAACAATACAAAATGTGGAACAAAAATTCACTTCTAACATTCAAAATCCGATTCATCAATATACCAATAATATAATATCACCTAACATATTTTTCAATATATTATTTATTAAAAATCATAAAATTTTATAGGTTTTATTTTGTATTTAATGAATTTTTCTTTTGATTTTGTTTTTTAATAAAATTTTAAAAAATATATAGTAAGTTTACTAGCACCTCTAAAAAAATTCAAGAATAATTTACAAAAACAACTTACAATATATATAAAAATAATTTTAGTTTACTTTCTCATCACTATAGAATAAACTTACACGTAAGAATTTACCTAACACTTTATATATATATATATAATATGCCCAATTCTTTAGGCACCCTTGGATCAACAATTCAAACATTTCCTATACTTTTGGAGTTCTCTTTTTAACTCCACGCCTGGATGATCTTTATGACTTTATCTACCTTCATAACATATTCACACAACTAAGTAAAATGAGAGTTGACTTAAATAGCCCAATTTCTTAATAAAATTCCAAAAATAAGAAAACACTTAAACTAATTGATTAAAAAATGAAATCAAAGGATAAATATTATCCAAAAGTCAAAATTGAGAAATAAAATTACACATTACCTATAATCTAGCTATGACTAAATATGAGGTTCATTAAAACCGTCCAATTACTATTTGGTGATGTCAAAGTTTCAAAATGTTAAAGGCGTAGCTTCTCCTATGATAGAAGCACTTTGTGAAAGTAATGAGGCCACTTTGTAGACTCTGAAAAGTAAATGGAATAAATGATGCTAATTTGTAATTGAGGGAAGCAAAAAATCTTCTCTGCTCCCACATGCTTAGGCCGGCAATTTATGGTGAAAGTTGTTTTTTTTTTTTTTCTTCATGGAGCAATTTGAGATATGACAAATGGAAGAAGTTTTAATTAGTTGTAATGTAACAATTTTTTAAAGCAAGGAGTACTAGGTTCAAATCTCATACTGTACACTTTTTTTTTTTAATTTCAAAATCTTATTTTTGAGTATGCTATGTACAAAATTTCTATTTAAATAAATTGATATTACCTAATGTTATTAGAAATTTGATGGTAAATTAAATGTTGGACTTTATTTCATTAATTTTAAATATATAGGGACTTGATTTGAGCAATTAATACTAGAGAGAATAAAGTCACTCATTTCATAAATTATATTAATAAAAAACACAATTAGATGCGGATATTTTTTCTTTTGTTAGTTTTGACACATACTATATATATAAATTTTCAATCAATTAAAAATCATTCTAAACATAATTTTTAAAACAACTATTATAAAAATAAACAATTTTAAACCAGGATGTATGGAATGAAAACAAGAAAAATTATATTATTTATGTATTCTAATTATTTTTTTTCTTTATCCTTCCATTATAATTCAACTCAATTTATTCAAACCATCGAAGAATTAATTAATTAATACCCCTAGTCATAGAAAAAAAATGTAGCAAAAAATAGATTTTCTCTATAAATAGTAGCTCCCATAAAGGCACTTGTGGCACCAATTCAGAAGAATGCAAGTGAGTGCATGAAAAGATTTCTTAAGTTTTTCTAAGTGTATTCTTCGATTTTATTCGCACCTTTTTGTTGTTTGCTTTAATTTTATTCTCACCTTACGTTTAAAGAAATTTTAATACAGAATGAAAATTTTCTACAATCTTTATCCATAACTTTCTTAACTCTATTTTAACTGTTATTTCAAGAACTTAATTCAATTTTTATCCTAATCCCTAATATGTTTTCGAAATCCAACTCATTTAAACTTTCTTATATATAAAATATAAGAGTCGATCACCATATTTCCTCTAGTATATATTTTCTCTAGTAGCAGATGCCAACTTCCCACCAAACCATATGGCCAAAACCATAAGTGCAGGAGCAATTAAGCAGAAAAAAATGAACCAAAACCGAAGCTAGAATCCATTCTCCCTTTCACTATAAGCTTTAGTTAAAAGTTGATTATATTTAGCAATATAGCTTGTTTAGTTGTTTTCTACCCACCAAACCATGCGGCCAAAACCACAAGTGCAGGAAGAAGAAGAAAAGTTGAACCAAATTTAAATCCCAAACCAGAAGCCATTCCCCCTTACATACCATCTTATAAGCTTTAGTTAATTAAGCTTTAGCAATATACAGCTTGTTTTTAACCTCCTAGTGAATCATACAAATCAAAATTAAACTATGGCATCAAGTAGGCAGGTACAACAGGACAAATAACATGAGCTGCATGACAAATGGAATTCATTGAATTAATGCGCAAAACATCCAAAGAGAGATACACTAAGGAAGTAAAAGTAAACTATAAGAAATAGCATTCACGTTTGGTAAACATGATAAAATAGGATAGGATAAGATACATTATTTTCAATTATATTTTTTTGTTGTAAAAAAAACAATAGAGAGAATGACATATCAGTTTAAGGTAGGAAAAATTTCTAAGCTAAAAACATATTTACAAAGAACTTTTTTATTTTTTTTTATCTTAGCTTAAAGAGATGAATAGGAGTTTAAACCTATAACTTATCAAATGATAACTTCTCAAATGAGAAGTCCTATTTTATTACACTTGACTAATTGCTTGATGTTCATCTTATTGCAATCAATTGCATCGGGTGCATAAACTTATCCTAATCACTATACAAGCACATGCCATACGTATGTAACTTGCTTTCTAATCCCAATCCATACAGCGCGCACATAATATATTTTGTGAAATGACAATTACAATAATTTTTTACTACAAAAGAAAATCATGCATGATGATTATGTACATAAAATTTTACCCAATCAATAAAATGTATATAAAATTTTACGTGATTTAAACATTTGTATGCATATAATTAAATAGATTTTCTGTTTATTATGCTTATATTTTAAATAACATATCATCTATAATTATATAAAATCTTCCTAGCTATTCTCACATGTCACCATTTTATACAGTATATTCCACTATTTTTTATATTATTTTTTCCCTATAGCATGGGCTCTCGCTGATAAAAACAACAAAATAGCATGGGCTCTCACTCTAGTATGTTATAATAAAGTGGGATGGCCAAGTCCTTTGTGAAATTTTGTAAATTCGATTCTCAAATGCTAATTTTAAAATAAAAGGGTTTAGATCAAATATAACTAAATAACTTTAGCTCATTTTTATTTTTAAAACAAAAAAATATTTATGTTTTTAACTATAAAAATAAATCAATTAATTATTTCATTTTTTATTGACAAATGTTACATGTTAATTTTTGTTAATGAGAGAGACTCAAAAGCACAACCTCTCATTCTTCCTTTGTCCTTTAACCACCATGTCAACCTTATATGTTCTAAAGTTCACATCTTATCACATATTATCATTACTATTATTAATATTTGTAGATAGTCATCTTGACTCATCATGGTTGTTGCCATATTTTGATAATAGTTGTTTGTATTATATACGATACTATTAGTTTATCACCGTGATGCTACTATGTATTAGCCTATTGTAACTATTGATCAATGCTATACTAATCATCCATATCATGTTGTCACTGTTGCAATCATATGTATCATTGTTATAATCACCCTTATAACTATCATCATGCCTATCACTATAATTATTGTCATTTTTGTCATCAATATTACTATACTATTCAATTATCATTACTATTGTCATTGATATTAATATTATTATTATTGTCATCACCATTATTGTGTCACTACAATTATTATCATCATCATTGTTTTTGTTGCATTCACCAATTATTATTATTATTGTTATTCTCATCACTTTTGAACCATTACTATTGAGCATTGTAGTTATCATCATATTTCTGATCTTCCCTATCGCCTTTTGTTATAATCAAGTGTATATTGTGTTCTCTAAATGAGTGAGAGTAAGAAAATAGTAAATAATTCATGTGATTTTAATAATATAAATTTCAAAATTACTGACAAAAACTGAAACTAAAATCTATTAACTAAAAAGTAATCTTAATATTTAAATTTTTAAAAACTTAAAACTAATATCCACTTCAAACAATTACTTAGGAAAGAGGATTTAGATTTAACCCGGTATGTCTATTTCCCTTGGATCTCCCAAATAAATAAAAAAAGTGAGAACTCAGTCTCAATGTCTAGATCAATTTTTTTTCTTTCAAAAGAAGACATTTTTTTTACAATTTCTTAAAGGATTTTTTTTTTGAAAAAGTAGTTTTCGTTTATAATTTCAAACACATTTGTGATATGGTTAATGTTAATTTTTATTTCTTTAGTCTTTCTGAATATCATCATTGAGTATAACTCATCTCCCTAAGACGTAAGCTAGCTTGCCATTCACACATCCTTTTCATCTTTATCATGTTAACGTTGATTTTAGTGTGTGGATTTCTAATATTTTCCCACCCCTATCCGATCATGTCAATTTATTGAGAAAATTCAAATTTTTAAGAAGACCTTCAAGCCAAATTCAAATGAAAAAAAGGACATTATCAACTGTCATTTTTCCATATATCAGTACTCCAACATTTTTTTAATTAAATTAACTCCTTTGGTTGAATTAATTATGAATGTTAAGGTTAAGGGATTTCGTCTTCCAAGCATCCCCGGCTACTCAGCTACTCCAAAGCGTAACAACTATTAAATTAAAGATTGTAAAATTAAGCATTAGCAGTACCACTATTTTTATGATATTTTATAATTTGGTTCCATTTCAAACTAAAATGATAAACAGTTCACTCGTTTTTCAAGAAAAGGAAACATAAACTTCTACCAGAATCATTTCCAGTATATTATTGTGGCCCTAAGGTTTCGTTGCTTTGTGAGTCAGGTAAAGAAATTAATCAAGGAAAGAAATTGTTTAGTACTTTATTTTTTATATTAGGGTATTCCCCAACCAACTGTCAAACATAAAAGATTATAAACATTTAAGACATAAAGATATGAGTGAAGTAGATTTATTTTTTGAGGGGGAGTGAATTAGATTTTAGTTATCTCTTTTAATAAAGTTTTTTTTATATACATAATCACATATGATAGAAACTAAATGCATGAGTAACAAATATGCATTACCATATACCAAACGACATTTTTTAGGATAGCATTTTAAATTTCTAATATTTATATTTAGGATGGGAGTAGAAAATTTTATTGCTTTCATATACAAAAGTATATAATATGTTGCCTTGATTGACTTCAATATAAATATCACACATAATTTTTATGGAGACATAATCACATATGATAGAAACTAAATGCATGAGTAACAAATATGCATTACCATATACCAAACGACATTTTTTAGGATAGCATTTTAAATTTCTAATATTTAAATTTAGGATGGGAGTAGAAAATTTTATTGCTTTCATATACAAAAATATATAATATGTTGCCTTGATTGACTTCAATATACATATCACACATAATTTTTATGGAGATAACCAACAAACTTTATTCTTTCTTAAAAAAATAATAAAGGAAAAATTAGATAGTAACAATAATTACTATATTTTTGTCAAATTGTTCTGGTGTGGTACACCATTAGTTAAGCAGCAAATAAGGAAAAAATGAAGTTAGAAGAGGTTGAAACAGATCTCTGAACTTGAACAATTCCAAAGGGCTTCAGCATTCCATGGAGATACTTTAGGATTGATGATTTTCCAACAAAGTTTTCCGTCGAATACCACAAATTTGATGAGCCTGAATCTTTTGTACCTGTGCCAGAAACCAGAGAACTGCTCTGAGGTTACATGAATCTTCTTGATTTGTCAACATCTATAGCTACAACGCTGCCAACATAATTTAGACTCAAAAGAAGATAATTTTTCCAAGAAATCTAGAGGGAACAATATTATCTTTATTTTAACTCATAATATATAATACTCATATATGCCATTACCTCCTTTTAATTACTCAACATTAGGTAATAATTTCACATTTTATTTATTGCCAATTTTTGTTTCCACACCTAATATATATACTGCCTTAAATGAAGACCATCTGTGTCATAATTAAATTAGTGTGAGAAACACTATTGTAAACGACAAACTGTGTAATAATTTGAAATGTAGAAAGTTAATTCAGTACCTTTTTTATCAAAGCTTTATGGAAGGACAGTGATGTAGAATATTGAAAGATGGAAGGTTGAGACACCTAGGCCAAAACTTTAGTAGTGTTCAATGCTGGGATCACTCACACAAAGTGGAATCAACCACAGATTCTGATCCCCTTTTGATCCTCTAAAACAAATTAGCCTAATTTGGAACAAATTGCCAAATTGAAGACCTCCTTATTGTTCCTTTTGGTGGAGATTAAAGTTGGTCTAGCTAGACTCCCTTTTTGAACATATCTTGATAACACCCTTCACAATTATTTGATTAAAATCTGAAGGGGCATCATTTTCTGTCATAAAAGCCTTTCCATTATTACTTGCTTGCTCTATGCATCATAGTCTGCTTTAAAGCATGGCACTGATCTCATTGCTCTTTGTGCAGAGATTATAAGCCATTGTCAATGGCTTTCATGCTTGCCTTAGTAATTTCATTCATTCACGAAATAGTGTTTATAATGTTCAGAACTTCAAATAATGTCCAATGGCATGTAGACAATGTGTGTTTCCTTTCTTTGAATGTTTTTCCCTGTGGATAACACTGCTCTTAGAGATGAGATCAGCCAGAGAAATAAAGCATTTTTGCTTGTGCATGCAGCAAACTTGGAAAAAATGTTTGGACTATGCAGCTTTTTCTTTTGTTTTTAGTACACCTTTTGCTTTATGAAAAAAGAAAACAATTAATGGACTAGTTGCGTTAATTAGTTGCATATTTCTTCATGTGATTGAGTTGAGCCAGGACCAGGAGTGACAAGATGGAAAGATGTTCTAGAATATGTCATTGACTCAAAATTATAAAACACATACATAGTGTAGATTTTTCGTGTGTGAAAAAAAGGTTAAGGTGAGTCTAGTTCAGAAAATCTAATATAGAAGACTTAAAGTTCAAAATCGCTCTTAAAAACATTTGAATTACTTGATGAGTTTGTTCTTTTTATAAGTGAGTTAAGTCACTTGAGATAAACTTATTCGTGAATACTTGTAAGAAAAAAACTTATCTATAAATTAAAATTAACTTATGCATAATCTAACTTGTGAAAATTCTCACATTAACTTCTTTAAAAGCTTTTGTTTAGCTTATCCTAAGTTAATTTTAGCTTATAAATTTCACTTTTTCTTAATATTTTTTTTCCCTATAAATACTTATGAAAAAACTTATCCAAACAAGTCATACTTACTTATGAAGTCTTCATATAAATACACTAAAGTTATAAGGATTGTTGAATGATAAAAGGAGAAGGAAGAAATGAAAAAGTCAGGGATTTGATTCATTTTGCTAAAAAAAATTAACAATTAATAATTATCAATAAAAAAATAATATAAATATACTTGAGATCATTTTCTTTAGAACAATTCTAAAATATGTTTAGTGCAGATAGATCATAAGCAAAGGGGAGCTCAGTGGTGGCTTGAATTAATTCGGATAATTGCAGAAGTATATTCTTTCTTATAACGTTTACAATTTGCAACCTTAATTTCATCAATAAATTAAGACTTTCATACATAAAGTGACATTAGCCAAGAATGCAAGTTATCATTGGCCAAGAAAAACAATTGGCATTACTTTTTTACCCCCAAATTGCTGAAAGGAAAAAAGGGTGTGGGTTTGAACAATTATAGTGCATAAGCGCACTCATGCCAACATAGTAGTGTTCCTTTCCTAGGTGTCAACTAAGGAATTTCATCATAAACAACAGTAGCAGTCACGATGCTGCCACGGTCAAATTTGACCTTTCAAAGAAACTATCGAAATATATATATATATAAAAGATTTTTTCAATTTACTGGTTGTTGTTTTTTGTAAGACACTTTCAAAAAGTTTGATATTCAATTGTTTTTCTCTTATAGTATTTTTAATTAATTATAATATTTTCTCTCCAAACATTCATTCTTCTTTAGTGAAAAATAATTGGATGGAGAGATAGATAAAAATAATTTTAAAAAAGCATTATAAATAATTGATAAATTTAATTTGACCGACGAAATTAATCATTTTTCTTGTGGATTAGTTGAAAAAGTTTTATACATGAACGAAAGTAGTATTTATTTGCTTTAGTAATTATGATAACATTTTCCTATGCTTACAAGGGTTTTAGCATGGAATAATTCTAAGGTGAACTTAATGTATATTAGATATAATTAATAAAAACTTCAGGTAGTACTAAAATGACCTTAGAGGGCCTCTAATGTTGTTTTCATAACTCCTTTTTTAAGACTCTTATTATGTCACATTAATTTTAAGAATTTTTTACATTTGTGGTGCAGTTTTTAAGAACTTAAAAAATGTTTCATAACTTACCCTACATATATTTTTATAAGTTTTACAATAAATTATTTTCTAATGTTAAGTACATGTTCTTGTAAAAGAACTGTTTTTACATGTGACTTCCATCTCATGTGACTCCAATAGGGAAACTAAATAAGACCTCATGTTTAAGAATTCTGTAAGCAACTCCTATTGAAAACATTCTTAGTGATTATCGAATAATCTAAATTTTTAAGTTCACAAAGTATATATATATATATATATATATATAGAATTAAGGGTAAGTTTGATGTAACAAGATTTCCTTGAAGGTCATAGTTTAAATCCAATAAGTAATATCTCAACTTGTGAAGAGAAGACTGTGTGTAAACAGAGACCTTACTTTACCTTTAATGAAAATTCATTTGGGGTGAGTTTGATAGCTAATTTTTGAAAGGAAAAAGGGGGAAGTGAAAGTTTTTTTTAATAATTATTCTCTAACTCAGTGATTTTTTTTTTAAATGAAAGAGATAAAATAATGATTTAGCATAAACTTAATATCTTAATCTTTCGTTTATTTTTATGAATATTGCATACTTCTTTTAATTTATAAACAAAAATTATAATTCTTTTCCTCTTTTTTTCCCTTCTTCTTAGCCCAATTTCCAAACATGCTTTCAATTTTCAACCAAACATTTTACTATCACATTGTTTGCATCTGAACATGGAACCTTTAATATACACATATTCTCCCACCTCACTACAGTTTCGTATCATAATTAAACAAAGTGGTGTCCATCTCACTGAAGCACCAACATTAAAGGCAAGAAGAGAGATGCATGGAGATGTTATCTTCTGCCTGTTCAACGGCTAGTTAGTTAAAAATATATAAATCTTTTGGATATACTTGTGACTTGTGAACTCACCATAATCAGCTCCTCTGTTTATTTACCCTCTCTCTCTCTCTGTTCATGCTGTGTTTGCTAACTTTGTGAAAATTGTGTTGTGTGCATATGTGGCGTGCTTGCTCTAGCTTAACATGTTTTTGCTGCTGACAGATTAAAAATCATTACATAATTTAAAATTATGTAATCCAATCAATCTTTACATCACTTGTAATTTTATTTTTCAATTTTAAAGACTTGATAATAATGTATTAGACCAACATGATCTTAGAACATGAAATAATTTTTGAAAAGTGTTAGTATAATACACCCTTAGACACATTTTTTCTAAAACACGATTAGAATTTATTCAAAATTTTAAAATTAAGAAAAATTCATCAAATTAAAGGAATTAGACTCATCAATGATATTATTTTTAATAAATTTTAACCAATAATAAACGGTATTGTTAATATTTCTCATGATTTCCCCTCATAATGTTAATTTATAAAATAAAAATATAAGTATAAATGAATTTATTCTCTGAAAGTATAAAAAAATTATTTTAGTTAACTAAAAATGAGTTATTTTAATTTTAAATTTTGTAGTTTTAATAACTAGAATCATCATTATTTAATAATCTTAGGAACTATTTTTTTTTTTTTTTTTGTAATTCTAAGAGTTAAATTGATTGGCATTCGAAAATTTTAAAATCAATGTAATGTACACTTCCAATCGCTAGTCAACTTTCAACCATTTGTATACTTATTATAAGTAAAATAAATTAATGGTTGGATTGGAAAGGCAATTTACTGAAGTTATAAAAATGAAAATAAAAAGGATAAAGGACATTATGATGGCACAAAACGCCAGGCACGTTTTGGAATTTTTTTTTAATGTAAGCTTGATGATGACGGAGGACATACATTTTTACACGGAATATATGCTTATCATACATTACCATTTGTCTCGCATTCCTTGTATATGCATATTTGCACAAGTGACGAAATTGGAGTAAATATATAGAAAATAGGGTAGGCCAAACATTGATGATAAAAACTATGAAAAAATAAAATGTTTTCTCACGTATGTTTGTGTGTCATGCATTATTCTTTATTTCTATACCTTAAACTGGTTCGGCCAGTAAGATTTTATATGCACAGAGAAGGAGTAACCTTCCCAAATTTCCAATTTGCCACCTATCCTACATTTGAAACTTCTGTGATTTGAAGAACAGCAAAATATATAAAATCCTATGGTTAATTTATTTTAGTTTGTAGTATAGCCTATAGATTTTTCCAGCCGGAATGACTCTTTCTTTTGTTTAAGTTAATATAATTTTACATAATCATGTTTTTGCAAAGTAACATAAAAGCTAATTACTATAGAAATTGTTATGTGAAAAAGCGTAATTACATAAATAAAAATAATTTATCCATGACATGCAATTTAGATATATCATAATAATAAATAGTTAATTGTACTTGGCATATTAGAAGAAAAATGTTTATTTTATGTATACTCATTATTTTTTATAAAGATTAATCATCATTTTTGATGAAATTATTTCATACTAATATTATGTTAAGCAAATTCTTACCTATTTTATGAAAACGTTACCAATACTGTTTTATAAAAAAATCATTAGTAACAAATTACATTTGAAAACAATAATTCTAAATCTTCCTACACCATCACATACAAATCCTCCTATTACCCTTTTTTGGTAAATAATGAATATGTTGTATATTTTCAAGACATTAGATGGATTTACTTTGTTTACAATACTTACTGTTAAAGGTAATTGAAGGATTTGTAGGAGAATTTAGTGGGAAGATATAGCATTAATCTTTGAAAAATCCTTTTAAAGTTGATAGGCCACTCAGTCTATTCTATACAGGCTTTTACACTAATCCTGAAAAAAAGGTTAAATATGTTAAAAATGAAAAAAGAAAATCCAAATTAAGCAAGTCTCGTCTTATATTTAGAAAGTAAATTAAATCTATTATCGATAAGACGACAACTTGATTGTTCATTTTGTTTCCATGCCTATATATATAAGAGATGCATTTTCCCATTAAACCTGAAGATCACACACACTTAATTCGTATATAATTCTGTATATAACTTGCAAGTAGTTAGAATACTTGAAAAATAAAAGTATACTATTCTCGGGAAGATGGCAAAATTACGAAGATAAGATAGAAAAGATAATAAATGAAATAAATAAGGTCGTATACACAAAGTGAAAAGAGACATATATAGCTAGTGATGGTAAAATATATAGAGGCCAATTAAAGAAATTATGATTCATTTTTTTTCACGTGGAATAGTCGAGTCACTTGAATTATGGCACCATCATATCAACACCTATGATTATAAGTTATAATTAACATATAGAATTTGACAATATTCTTGGTAATTTGGTTACGTGGATCAGGAAGAGTGGCTTTGGACGTGTGAAGCATGCAACGGTCACGTGTCAACGAAGAGAAGAGAGTGTTTGAAAGAATCCACCTGATGCTATATGCACAATTGGTTTTCATCCCTTAACGCAATCAGAACGCCATTCTCAAAAACTGAAAGTGCGCTCTAACTTTTATGCATTTATCCTGTGACGAAGGTTAATATAAAACAGCTACAGCTACAAATTACAAACTGCTACAAGCAAAGCAAGTAACGTTTTCATGTGTGACATGCTTTTTGGTGTGGCATATATGCTTGAAAGTGAAAAGTCTAGTGTCCCATTATAAGGAGCTAAAGACAATCCATTCTCGGCTATATAATATGTTTTATGCAATCTCCTAAGGTGTTTAAAGAGGTGCTGTTTGAGTTTGAGTTTGAGTTGAGTCCTCAGTGAATGATATTTGTGACTGAAAAGGCCAAAAACATGATCATGAGGAAGCACAACAACCCACTTTGGTTTGTGGTGTTCTTGTTTCCCTCTTAGGCTCCTTTTGGTGAACTTCAGAGTGCAAAGTTGGTTGGTTGGTGGGTTGGTGTGGTTGCTTCATTTTCTAGGTGCATTTTGGTTTCTCTCTTTTTGTCATGGCTGGTGGACGGAGACAACAGAGGCTCAACAAGTCATGCATTCTCCTCATAGGTAAACATTTTTGTGTCTCGTTTCGTGTTTTCGACGATGTTATTGTTGCACTTGAATTTGCTTAGTAGTTGTTGTTGTAGAGATTAGAGAATCATGCTTGGATGAGAAGAAGAAAGTATACTAATCCCATTGATAATTTTGTCTCTATAGTTCTAAGTATATATGTAATCCTAATTGCCATTTTTTGAGAGTAAGAATAACATTAAATGAATCTTAATACCTTAAAAGTTTAGTTTTTGACTCTTGGCTAGGAGATCCTTGGTTCAAACAGAAAAAACCTTTTGAGAATATGTGAAAATGGAAAAAAAATCCCATGAAAACTCAAAAGCATAGGAAAGAGCCAGATTCAAGAATCTAACCAATATTATACTTCTAGTGTTCTTGCCCTTTAGATTTTCTGTTGTGCCTTTTTTGGGATTAAAATATAACTTTGACTTGTTTCTGGGTATACTTTGACAGCCATTGCAGGAATAGAAAGGTTTGCATTCAAGGGGGTGGCATCCAACTTGGTGACTTACCTAACTGATGTTGTGAACTTGAGCAACTCATCTGCAGCAAAGATGGTTAACAGTTGGGTTGGATTTACTTCCATAATGCCATTGCTGGTGGCACCAATTGCTGACGCATATTGGCACAAATATTCCACCATAATGGTTTCATCTTTCCTGTATTTTGTGGTGAGTCACCCTCCACACACCCTTTACATCTATGTATTTAGAAAAGTATCTCCCTTACTAATGAAATTCTTGTACAGATTAGTTATAGAACAGTGATTAGATGCAATTATCTAAGTGCTTTAGGTATTCATCTTTAATTAGAATTGGAGTTTTCCTTCGATAATTTGCATAATAAAGTTTTACATTAAAGATCGACACAAGTTACTGAAGTAAAATTCTAATTCTGATTAGAGAACAGTGTCAAAAGTATCTAAGGAAACGCATATAGTTTTTGTCCTTAGTTATATATTGGAGCTTCACCATATATAAGTCTTTCGGTTCTTTTGCCTCTTAACTTTATTGGTCACTTCGGAATTTAAATATGACACAGTATGTGCATAAACATGTTATTAGGATATCCATTAAGTTTGTTAATTGGAGTCTGAGTCATAACCACTCTTATTTATGGATGTATGAGACTAATTGCTTCTAGAGTTTTGTGAACCAATTGGAGAGTTCCAGCAGCCAGAGAAAAGTTACAGTTACTGATGTTTAAGAAGATTCAGAATACTCCTTCTCAATTAATGAACATTTCACCTTGTCTCAACCTTAGAGCCACATGTTTTACTACCTTTGAAGTCAGATTCTACACCCCACCAGAATATCTATTCAAACTTTGATACTTTCTTATATTCTTGAATAATTTTAAAGTTTTTCCTTGTGATCTATACTCACCCAGGCAAGGTTCTTAATTTTCTTCCAGTTTATTCTTCTTTATTTTTGTTTAACTGTGGGATTTTCTTCTACATCAGTAGAACAAAATTCACACCAGACAGGGATTATAAAACACTAGAAATATCTAATGGAATATTCCAAGCACGGCTTAGGAGTAAATGCCTAAGCTTGAAGAATCCTTTATAGCCCTGCATGCAACAAGCTACAACAAGCAATCTTTGGCACTGACATAGATATGCTTAGTCTACAATTTCTCTCCTTACACCTGTTAGATAATTAATAATATCCGTGTCATCTTCCCAATAGTAACTCAAAAAATTGATACACGTGCAAAATCTTGGTTTGTGTGCATCCTTAGGTGGTAAATAAATAATATCCATGCTGCCTTCACTCTAGTAACTCAAAAATTGATATGCTCTCTTATTGAGAAGCTTATCATTGTTTATGTCCTCTATTGACTCGGGAGGACATCTCAATAATTGAAATAATTATTCGTTTTTATACTATCTTTATTTCTTTTTTTCTTCTTATCTAACTACTTAGGAGAATATCAAAGGTTAAGGAATAGGAATATTGTTATCATCATTTATAATAAAATTATTTTTCACTTCTTAATATGTCTCTCTCACTTATGACGTGTAAAGTATATTAAAAATTAGGTATATATAAGGACATATTAATAAAATAGTAATTAATATTAAATAAATAGATAAATATAAATAAAGTTTTATTTCAAAAGTGGATTAATAAAAAGAAATGGAGGGAGTATTTTAGATTTTGTCTTATCCTTACTTTGAAATAGCAATCCATGATGTGCAACTTCATGTCACCAAATTTACATGTCACAATTAACACAAGGCAACGACGGTTATATTATTATAAAAATTCTTGTCTTACTTTAACTTTAGAGAAAAGCATACCACTACTCCTTTTTAGGTTATTAAATTAAGAACTATAGCACCACTTGCTAAAAGGGTGTCATTATTGAAAAAATCCCACAGTGAAATGACCTAAAGTTACTTACCAATTATACTGCATGGAGCATTGATATTGATATACCATGAATTCACATCAATAAGGTAATTTATTCACCAGAAAGCACAAGTAAAATCAAATTACAGTGATTTTTGGAGGGCTTAGTGAACTTTTCATATTATTGGTATGTAGATTTGTTACTTACATGCACAATGAAATAAACAGCATTTGTGGATGCTTCTGTTAGACAATTTGAATTTTCAAACATTTGCGTCATAAGTTAACTATATTTTCTTTTGTGTTCTCTTCTTAGGGACTTGCAGCATTGACAACAACTGCACTAGCAAGGTCATGGCATCACAAAAACAGAACAATGTCTTTTTCATTTCTCTCTCTGTCTCTCTATTTAATTTCATTAGGCCAAGGTGGTTACAACCCATCTCTGCAAGCCTTTGGAGCAGATCAACTTGGTGAGGAAGAAGAATTGCCATGTAGCAAAGAAGATAAAAGTTGCAACACAAAAACTCTATTCTTCCAGTGGTGGTATTTTGGTGTTTGTAGTGGAAGCCTATTGGGTGTTACAGTCATGTCCTACATCCAAGATACCTTTGGATGGGTGCTAGGTTTTGCCATCCCTGCTATTTCAATGATTCTCTCTATTTTAATTTTCTCTGGTGGAAGTCCTATATATTTATATAAAGAACATGATGTCCTTCAAGCTAAGAAGCCCATCATGAACATATTTCAAGCCATAAGAGCTTCTGCATTGAGATGCTTCCATTGTGAAATTACCCTACCAAATGACAAGTCTGAAGTGGTGGAGCTAGAGTAAGTTCCACTTTCACTTACAATGTTACATTTAGGCTTAATTGTACTTTTGTTTCCTTATTATCATCCAAATTCAATTTTAGTCCCATTATTTTTTTTTAGCAAATTTAATGTCCATATTATTTTACTTGTAAAATTTTGATTCATCCGCAAACTTGACATCTAATACACAAATGTTGATGTGACAATATAGGAGAGTGTCATGTCAACACATCTTAGTAGAGTGTCATATCAATATTTTTGTTAAATATTTAATGTTAAGTTAATGAATAAACTAAAATTACATGATCAAAATAGGAGGAGGACCAAATTCATGAGAAAAAAAGCAAATATAGGAACACCAAAATTGAAACTTGACGATAATAGGGAACCAAAAACACAATTAATCTTAACATTTACTATTATTTTTTTATGCAAATTGCAAAGTACTTAGAACAGAATATTTGTTTTTCTTGTGTCAGGCTTCAAGAAAAACCCCTTTGTCCTGAAAAGTTGGAAACTGTCAAGGACTTGAATAAGGATCCTAAAAGTGGCATGTATCTGCTAGCAAATGCCAAGGTTATGGTGAGGCTTTTGCCCATATGGACAATGCTTCTCATGTTTGCAGTGATTTTCCAGCAGCCTGCCACATTTTTCACAAAACAAGGCATGACAATGAAGAGGAACATTGGTGCAGATTTCAAGATTCCACCAGCCACACTCCAAAGTGCTATAACATTGTCCATAATACTATTGATGCCATTGTATGACAAAATATTCATACCAATGACTCAGGTGATCACTAGGCAGGACAAGGGTATAAGTGTGATGCAAAGGATGGGAATAGGAATGGTTCTCTCAATCATAGCCATGATTATTGCTGCTCTAGTTGAAATGAGAAGGCTTGATATTGGAAGGCAAATGAGAAGTGCAGGGTCACAATCAGAAACAGTGCCTCTAAGTATTTTTTGGCTGCTACCACAGTACATTCTTCTTGGCATCTCAGACATTTTCACAGTTGTTGGCATGCAAGAGTTCTTCTATGGTGAAGTTCCCAGGAATATGAGGACAATGGGGATTGCCTTGTATACAAGTGTTTTTGGGGTTGGAAGCTTTGTGAGTGCACTGTTGATTACACTAGTTGAAGTGTACACAAGTTCAAAGGGAATACCAAGCTGGTTCTGTGATGATATGGTTGAAGCACACTTGGACAGTTACTATTGGCTTCTAGCATGGTTAAGTACAGTGAGCTTGCTATTGTATGCACTCTTGTGTAGATATTACCATAAGAAGAGTGATTCAAATAGTGAATATTGAGAGGGTTTTTTTGTTCCTCTTTAGTTTTCAAGTGTTATCTTCCCATATTCCTTTTGGGCTAAAGTTTGTTGGACTACTTGACATGATATTGAATAACAGTAATTGTATTATATGATGTGTGTATGTGTTTCATGTGACTAAGTTAAAAACTGAAAGTGAAGAAGTTAAAAACTAACAGACAATATATTTTTGAGGAAAAATTACCATTTGATCCTTATAATTTATCTTTTAATTCTTATATTTTTTTCTGTGAGAATTAGAATATCTTTTAATCAAAAGTCAAGGATTAATCTTTCGATATACTTAAATTTATTTAAAAAGTTGACCTCTTTTAATATATGTTTTTTCATACGCACGGATCAATGATCAAACCCATGACTACATGCTTAATGGACAAGGTTATACACATTTTTGGATCTCTTTTGATCTCTCTCTGCCATTACAAAATAATAAGAGCTAAAATGTAAGATTTGTCTAACTGATAGAGGCTAAAAGAGATTTGTTAATTACTTGTACATAGATTAAAAAGGATGATTTTTAAGTATGGATATTTTTTTTTTTGAGGCAAGTATACAGATTAAAAGCTAAAATTTGAGTAACTATAATAATCAAATGAGTATTTTTTTTCTTCTTATTTTTGACAAACTATAATATATTACATGTTTTGGCCACAATTTTTTTTACATATTCTTGATTTTATGTACATCTGTACCTTTTCATTTTAACTCTATCAGGTACATCCCCTAGGAGAACTAGATCTGCTGAACTGACTCTCCTTCCCAAGAATATACATTAGGTAGTTATGAGCTTGGCCACATTATACATCAATATAAACATATTAATAAATGATTAAACAAATCGGGTTTTTACGAGAGTTTATCCATTTCTCTTTACCATCGATAATGTCAAACTTTCTTGTAGTAGTATAAGATCACATGATCATGAACAGAATTTAGTACACTTCCAGAATATTTTAATATTTATATAAAAAAAATAAGCATAGTATTTTAATTTGTAGCAATATCCTACAAAAATATAAGGGAAGAATCTAATTTTTTGATATATTGTAAGTATAAAGATTTTGTTTTATACTATGACTGATTACAAATTATCCTAGATAGGTTTTTATTGATTAACAGTACGTATAAAAATCTTTTCGCAGCCAGTGAATACCCAAGAATTAACCAGCAGGGAAAAATTATAAAAACTTTACCTCTAAGTATCAAAACCAAGTGGAAGACTTTTTTGGCCAGAAGATATGTTGACTTGGGAAGATAGTATTTGGAGTTCTTGGATGATTGATAAGACTATAGTCTGGATATGCTTGGAATTTTATTTAAAAAAAGAAAGAAAAAGAAGAATAAAATGGTAGTAAGTGGGTACGTACGTGGGGGCGATATGTGCCCCGCAATGTCCTAATGTGGATTGTCCAATGTCCATAATCGCCAAAGAGTAAGCATTTCCACAATTTTGTCGGTCAATGTTGCTAAAGATCGATTTGAAAAGAACTTAACCTACTCAAAGGAAGGTTCCTTAAGGACATGAGGTCCTTCAAAGCTTCCACAATTAATTATTTAATGGCATAAATCTACTTTTTGATCTTTATGGTTTAAAGATTGTGTAATTTTAATTTCTTAAAAAAATTATTTAATATTTCATTTTTCACATTTTTTATGAAATAATGTTAGTTTTTCCGTCATTCATGATTAATATTTTAATAAAAATTATTAACATAGCATGTTGACAAGCTTACCTTTATTACCTGATGCTCCATATCTATCCATCTACTTGCCCCTGATGCCTTATGTTGATAAGCTTACCTTTATTACCTATCTTCCAAATGCCCTTTGCGAAGACTTAATAACTAAGATGCATTAAGATTACATTCTAGATGTTTGCTAAAGCATGGGCATTGGGGCATTAGGTCATGCAAATCCTATGATTTCTTTCTTTTATTGTTCTATTAAGCGTTAGCCTCTCCCGAGTGGCTTAATCCTTAAAACCGATTCACGCATTCATTCCTTATCCCTAATTATGTTTTACCCTCTCCCAAGTGGCCTAAAGACTAACAGAAAATAAAGTCCGAGATGCAGAATAAGTAAGAAAGAAAAGCAGATAAAAGAACCTGGAAAGAAAACCCTCTAAAAGATAACCCGATAATTTCTTTCTTTTAGTGTTCTATTAAGCATTACCCCTCTCCCGAGTGGACTAAACCCTAACAGGAAGTAAGGTCCGAGATACAGGATGAAAAAGAAAGAATGGTAAATAAATTAAAGAACCGGGAAGGAATTCCTCTTTTTATTGATAACTCATGCTCCATATATCATTGGCTTTTTAAGCCTGCCATGCCCTAGCTAGGGGGTTTAGCCACTCATAGTCATGAGGGCTTTACAATGAGAGGAGGGGTGAAAGAAAGGAAGTAAATGAAACCCCTAGAAGAGGGGGTTGTGTGGTGGTGTTCTCTGTCCCTTGGACTGGCTTTCTATTTATAGCTGCTGAAGTGAGCTTTGGGCCTTCTTAGGCGCGCTTAGCGCGACACCCCACGCTTAGCGCGTGTACTTCCTAGCCCGCTTAGCCCGTGACGCGCGCTCAGTGCGCGTATTGGACTGGACCTTCTTCAAATTTTCTTCTTTTCTTCAATTTTTCTACCCTTTTGGCTTGTTACACCTCCAATTTTTATATCTGCAACCAAAAATTCAATTTAATTAATTTTCTAACTTTTAATCACAAATAACTGCTAAATAATTAATTTCAGACCAATATTTAACTAATTTTCTATTATCAAAATACAATTATTTAGCAGTTATCATGATTCACCTTCAACTTATCCATCATCATCACATGTAATTGAACCATTGAGTCAACATCACATTTAAAAGCATAGAACCACAAAGCCTCGTTGAATCCTATTATTATCATCACTTAAACTGACACATAGTAGTCCAACATCAACTTTAATTTCATAACATTACCCTAACCAAGCATCATAGTCATTATGTTTTCCCAACCAACAATCCTACGAGGAGATATAAAGTAGATTTAATAATTAAGAAAAAAAATAATGAATTTAATCTTCTCTATTAATAAAACTAACATTTTCCAATAGAAAAAAAAACCACCAACAACATTTCATATTCTCCATATGAGATGCAAAGTTTGGTAGGACATATTTCCTATTTCATAGTCCCAAACTAAGAGCACGACACATTAAAAAATATGCCTTCTAAATCCAACACAATTTTTTTATATTTTTTTTTACTTATTGTTGTTCCTAATTGGGCCTCTTGAGCCTAAAATGTTTGCTCTATCTAAGTGGACTACTTGAGTCCAAATCATTTACCGTCTTAGGTTTATCTTTTATTTCGCATATTGAACTATTTGAACCTAAATCCTTTTGCTCTCTAAGCTTCTTTTATTGCTATTTGTCTTTTTTGTGCTTTAAGCTATTAGAACCCATTTTAAAAATAAAAATAGTTTGAAAACAATTATACAAATTAAAAATCTTAATGACCCATTGGACCTCAAGCTTGATAAAGAATAAAATGTCCAGTCCAGTTACATATATAAACAAATCAGATAAAGACAAAAGAAAAACTAAGAAATGGATAGTTTAAAAGTCTCTCTCTCTCTCTCTTTTAAGCTATTATGGATACGCTATATATATCTTAGATGAGGTTATGATTCAAACTTAAGTATGCCAATTGCCAGATAAGGAAGAAACAAATCAAGGACTGAAAACATAAATAGCAACAAATGTAACATACTATATACATTTTATTTGAATTTGAAACGTAAGTGAAAGAAAAAAAAAAAAAAAACGGAGAGGGGAGAAAGAAACGTCTATATATGAATAGGCATTTTTGTTGGTGTCTTCTCACCAACCATGGAATTTAAGAGAGTGAGTTACATGGTTGGGTGTTTTGTTTTTGCTTTGGTAGGTTTATTCAAGGAAGCAACAAGGGGAGAAGATGTTCTGCATAAATCCAAAGAATACTCAGCAATTTACAATTTTGGGGACTCAAATTCAGACACAGGAACATTTTCTGCTGCATTTACAATGGTTTATCCTCCCAATGGTGAAAGCTTTCCTAGAAATCATCTCCCTACAAGGAACTGTGATGGTCGTCTCATCATAGATTTCATTAGTAAGAACAAACAAAATATTCTATACCATCAAGTAGTGGACACGGGTCAGGTTGGATCAAATTACTCAAACATAAAAATTATGAAATTATATGACACAAAATAAAAATATTTCTAAAAATTATAAGTTCAGGTTTATTTGGGTTATGACAAGTTCTATATGCTAAAATCATATACTTGAACCGATATCACTATATTTGTAAATTTAAAATCAAAACCAAACAATGATCTAAATAGATATGAATTTTTCTTTTCAATTTGGTTCGGGTAAATCGAATTACCAGGTTGACTTAATTAGACCCGTTCCCGTTTGTAATACCACATCGAGCATAATTTTATACATTGTAAGTATAAATATATTTTTAGAAATATTTTTTTTATTCCACCTTTAAAAATCATTCTAAATATATATGAAAATTTAATGCATACGACAATCCACAGTTAGATCAGTGTGTAAATTTACATTGTCATTCTAATTAAATTCATACCATGTCACATTTTCACAATTTTTTGGTTGATCTACCCCAGGATAAATTCATGATTAATTGCATAACAAAAGGTTTGTTTCACCATTTATCTCTCTCAATTAATGTTCTTTTCAATGCATGCCAATTTAGCTGAAGAGTTGAAGCTGCCATACTTGAGTGCATATTTGGATTCCATTGGTTCAAATTACAATTATGGGGCAAACTTTGCAGCTGGTGGTTCATCCATACGACCCACGGGCTTTAGTCCAGTCTTCTTTGGGCTTCAAATATCTCAATTCACACAGTTCAAGTCCAGGACAATGGCTCTCTATAATCAAAGCTCTCACAACAGTTAGTTATCGTTCCTCTATTCATATTGTTCAAGAGTAAATCTTTTTTTTAAGAAAAAACTACTTTACTTCTTAATATTAGTGAAAAATGAGAAAAAAAAACAAAAATAAATTAATTTTTGTATGCCCAAGATTAGGACTAGAACTAGACATCGATGCTTACAAAAAAATCTATATAGATGCTCATAGATGGAAAATTCAAAAACAAGAACTATATGATATATTTTGTATAATAGGAGAAGATGCACCTTTCAAAAGCAGGCTTCCCAAGTCCATGGACTTCTCCAATGCCCTATACACCATAGATATTGGTCAGAACGATCTAAGCTTTGGTTTCATGTCCTCAGATCCACAATCTGTCAGATCAACAATCCCTGATATATTGAGCCAATTCTCTCAAGGATTACAAGTAAACAACCTGGCTTTCTTGTCTTGCTCATATTTCATTTGTATCTCAACTCTATTTGGATAATTTTTTATAAACATTTAAAAGAGAAGAAAAAAAAAAGTTCATAATCTAAAATTAGCTTATGCATGAGTCACATTTAACAATTCTGGCTTCAATTTTAAACTCACACTAAATAATGCACCATTTTATCCAACTCTTGTGTTGCTTTTAATTTGCTTCAGAAACTTTACAATGAAGGGGCTAGATTCTTTTGGATACATAATACAGGCCCAATTGGATGTTTGCCACGAGCAAGTGTGGAGAACAAGCCCAGACCTGAAGACTTGGATTCTACTGGATGTAGAAAAATGGAGAATGAGATTGCTCAGGAGTTTAACAAGCAGCTTAAGGACATTGTGTTTGAGCTAAGGAAAAAGTTACCTACGGCCAAGTTCACCAATGTTGATGTCTACTCAGCCAAATATGAACTGATAAAAAATGCAAGGAATCAAGGTGATCATTTTTAGTTTTTAATTTTAGAGTAAAATATGTTTATAGTCTCTCAAAATATTTCAAAGTTTTATTTCAGTCCTTATAAAAATTTAGCATGTTTTTAGCTTTTATATTTATTAAAAGTAATGTAATTTTAATTCCTCAAAATATTTTAAAATGTTATTTCATTTGATCTCAAATATAAGAAGAAAAAAACATTTGTTTTTTTCTTAAATATAAAAATTTCAATTAACTTTACCTCATTTAATGCTACTATTTTTAAAATACCTTTATGTAATTTAGGTTTTAATTTCAATGATTCCTTTTTATTTCTTATATTCCAATAAAGGTTAAGTTGAAAAAAATAATTTTTTAATGAAGATTGATGTAATTAAATGTGATTAACTAACTTTCTTAATTAGTTTGAGTCAATTTTTTTTCTTATATTTAAGACAGTAGGAAGTAATTTAATTTAATCGATATAAAAATCTAATATATTTTTTAATCCCCACATTTAACTTGGTTTGAACTTAAATATATTTTTGTTCATTAAAAATATGGTATAAGCTTTAATTCTTATTAAAATTTTATTGATTTGTAATCCACTCATAAATGTACAGATTAAAAATAAACAAATTTCGACCGGAACTACTTTAAAAATATTAAACTTTTGTAGTATATGATGTTTAGCAAAGGGCAAATATTACTAGTTTTTTTTTTTTTTATAAGGGCAACTATTACTAGTTTATTACCCGTATGACTTGAATTATATATTTAATTGTACGCGGCAAGATTTTTTTATTAATAAAAATTAATAACTAAAAGTTGAATTATATGCTTAATTGTATGTGGCAGGTTTTATTAATCCAAAGAAGTTCTGCTGTGGCACAACCAATGTTATCCATGTTGATTGTGGTAAAAAGAAAATTAATAAAAATGGAAAAGAAGAATACTACAAATGTAAACATCCATCAAAGTACATTAGCTGGGACGGGGTGCACTACTCTGAAGCAGCAAACCGATGGCTTGCCACGCTCATTTTGAATGGCTCTTTCTCTGATCCACCAATTGCTATAGGGATGATTGGTAATTAAGGTTAATTAATTAAATGAAACCTCTAATGACCCTATAGTTTGGTGAAAAAGAATAATTGGAGTATACCTAGCCAACAAGGGTTGTGAATTCAAAATGCTGTGTTAGAAAAAGGAAGTGTGTTATTCTATTGTCCGTTGTTAATTGCTCCTTTTTATAATCATTGTTGTCTTTATTTTCTTGAAGTTGTCTTAATTATAACGTGAATCAGCAACCCTAGATAAAGATGAATTGCGTCAACTAAATTGTGAGTACCTCTAGGTAGAAAGTGCTCATTGAACCTAGCGAATGCAAAATTCCTGAGATGGGTCAAGGGAGAGCAATCCTTGACTCTATTAGAAAATGCATTAAAATAAAATTCATGATTTTGTATGTTAATGAAATAAAATGGCCTTTTCAAGGTGTTTGGGAGACTATTAGAATTAATTAGATATGTTTGTCTTTCATGTAGTCTTGAATGAAATCTTTAAACTCCACTTGGTCGATGTTAGACTCAATTACTCAAAAAATCTAATGACAAATATTAGTCTAATTAAGAAGATTTTAATTAGTAATTTATAATAAAATACTTAATACTTTAAATATTTTTATTATATTTAATGTTTCATCCAATTAACATCTCCATCTTTTAAAAAATAATTCAATCAATCTAAATCACAAAATATCGAAACAAATCAAATCAAATTTGACATTATATTTAAACGTATTCAAATCAAACCACGATTTATTTAACTACTTATGATTCTTCAAATTAATTTGAGAGTGCAACAATGTCCACAACAACATTCAAACTAGAACCTTTTTGTAACGACAGACAAATGACTATTTCTTAAGGTTACCGAAGAACGAGGTTGTTTAATAAATATCGGTGCGAAACACTCAGCCATGTGCACATGAAGAAAATAATGGGAGTATGGTACATGTGTTAAAAGAGGATGTAACATCTCAAACAAATGCACATGAATAAAAATAATTGGACTTGTTTCAGAGATCGATGATCTGAACCACAACTTCAAAGAAGGAAGTAAGCTAATCGCAAAGGTGGGGAATATATAACTATTTTTGATCGGAAAGAAAAACAATAGATTGAATGTATATATATTAGCCAATAGTGTTTATATTCTTATAAATTAAAATAATTTTAAATTCTCTTCTATGTACATTATAAACTTGAATGATCAGTCTAGAACAAGAATGCTCTTAATTAAGAAGTATATTTTCTTTCTCTTTAAGTCAAGTCTCCTTTTTCATCAAACAGTTAATTTTAATTCTAAAGTTTAATGGTTATATACTCATTTAAATTATTTTATATTGTGAGTGTATATTATATTTTTTCTTATATTTTACTTATACTTTTTATTCCTTTCAATGTTATTACTTAATTTTAATTTTAAATCTTAATAAATTATATTAAATTAAATATATTTTTAGATGAATTAAATCCTAAGATTATTATAACTTAATCAGGCCTAAATTTAATTTATTTTTACAATTTGAAATTTATTTCAATTTAAAATAATAAAATATTAGTAAAAAAATAATATAAATATAAATCATTGTTATTTTTTGTATAAATTTTATTTATATTTTAAAAATACTCGTAGTTGGTTATTATAATTTTATTTAAGTTAACTTGGTTGCGAAATGTAAAATAAATTTGCTATTCACTCTAAAGAAACCTTGTACTAAGCTATGAAACTCTTTCCTTAAAAAAAAGCAATAAAACTCATAGCTGATAGATAATTCTGTTCTTTAAACGTATAAATAAATAAAAAATATTTTCTGTTCATATTTGTAAATTGTAATAAAAATAAATTTTATTATGATAACCCTTGCTTTTTTTAATTTTATCATGTTATCCCTTTATTTTTTTTAACCATTGATTAAACGGACAAGGGATATATCTTACAAGTGGTCGTGACAAAAATCATGTATATTATATCTTACATGTCTTGTCTTTTACACATGCGAAACACAGGATATAACATGTGTGCTATAACAAATGTGTGTTATGACAAAGGGTTTTTTTTTATAGTGTACTAGTGTAAAAAATTACCGTGTCTAGAATTGAAAGTTATTTATATATGTAATTGGGTTTAATTTATTTTAAAAAATGTAATTGTTATTGAAAGTTAAAAAAATGTTGTATTGTTTTATAATAATTGAGGGTAAAAATATTCAGAAAAAAGGATGACGATGTTATTTCCTTTATAATTTATAATTGTTATAAATTGGTTGGGACAAAAATCATCACAAACTAATAAACTTTTTTTCTTTCACCTTTTTTTATGATCAGTTTCTCAAATTGTTGTAAATTAGTCAAACAAACTTTTCACATTGAGTCGAATTTCATTCGTTATGAATTTTATTCCCTTAAGTTAATTTGTAAGCTTTTGTGGGGGTAATTTGATTCACTCTCGACCTTTTCCATCATTAGCATTCAATTATTTAATCCGTTTGGCTAAAGTAACGTAACGTAGTCGTGTCTGTACCAAAAAAGTAATAAATTCATGTCCCCTACCTGAAACTGAAGTCAGCCAAGTAGTGTGCCCAAAACAATTCAATATAATTGAAAGGAAAGAAAGAAAAATCTCTTAACAAAAAGAAAAAAAGTTAAAGTAAGTTTGCCGACACACTTAAATTACTTTAATATTTGCAACTAGAAATTTAAATCTCAATTATGCAACAATCAAGCATACATAACGTATATTCTCCAGATGAAGTCATACTTGATTACTTTCTAGATTATTTGATGTGCTTCAATTCCTTCTGGAAATGCAATTAGCCACGGAGCAGCTAGTAATTTAAATAGTGATAATCCATCTCTCTATAAACCGCTCTCGAGGAGATGATTCCAATGCAAATTTACGACATGAAATAATTAGCAAGTGTTTTAATTGCAGATAAAGATTAATTTGGGAAGGATATGCATCCTATCTTGAAAAAAAAAAGGTGAGTTTGAATCGAACCGTGAAGTGAGAATTGTTTTAATCTTGATGAGTTTTTGAGACCCAATTTGTAAACTATTATTACAAAAAGAAGAAAAAAATTAAAGAACATATAGTATGCATATAGGTGTATCTGATGCACATGAGATTCCGAATATTTATAATAACTACACATATTTATATACCTTCTTCTGCAGAATGCAGATATATAGTTTTCTGATACAAAAACCAAGCTGGAATTAAGCCTGAGATAGACACGATTCATGGATCTCTAAAAGCAATACATGAACGTCTGGTTGAACACATACCAAGATGATGATGATGATGAAACACAGCAGAAACTACACATACAACAATTTCGATACCACACTAATTAAGCACATGGATGGAGTATGAGATGGTCACACACATCGAACTTGGTGGATGCAGTTGATATTTACATATGGTTGAGTTGGTTGATTCAAAAGGAAAGAAGAACCGTGTTCTACACAAACCCTTCAGAACCCTTTTTTTATTCATGATTGAAGCAGGAAAAACCACACCAACACATAGGTTGGATTTTTTTCTTCTCACGTACACAGCAATCATGATCATGTGCGGCACATGCATGGAGCACACCTTGCCCACCTCAATAATTTCCAGCAATGCCCCTTCTTGTTGTTGCCTTTCCTAGTGCTAGAAGAACGACCAAACTCTGATTCGTTTCTGTTTAGTATCTCCCACATCACTTGAATGTCCTCATATTCGCATGCCCTCACATCATTACTTAGCTTCAGTAACCCTGCAATTTTATTTATTTCACAAACATTATTAATCTAATTAACAAGGTTTTCAATTACAGTCGCGGTTGTAGTTCCATCATGTAATCTTTTAACATTTGCTGAATATTCCCATGCAATCACAAAGACCCCAAAACACCTTAATTTTGTGACTTTTTTTATCAATAGGATTTTTACTGCAACAATTCATGCACAATACTATTCAACCAACCCAGTTAGACTTTTTAATGTATCGTTCTTGAAAAACATCTTAAAGTTTGCCACTAAAATCACATTGGTGTACCATATGTTTAGGAGACTTGCTAATTAATTTCGCTCCAACCCCTTTTTCCCCAATTTTAAAATTAAATCACATAAAAATGCTTAATCAAAACCTTCAGAATAGATTATGAAGCCATCACTAAAACAACTAAAGGTAAAATGTGTGTTTTTTTAAGAAAGGTAAAAATGTGTTTTAAATCTCTCAATTTTCTATCAAAATTAGTCTTAATCTTTATACTTTCTAAATAAATTTGAAATATAAGATGACTTATGAGGATTAGAGAGACAATTCATCAAATATAGACTAATTTAGACCAAAAGGACATCTAAAACACATTGATCTCCATTACTAACGAACAGAGACAGATCCAAAATGCATCAACACATTGAAAATCCCAACTAAACTTACAATCACACTAACATAAAAAGAAAGAAAGAAAATGATAAGAAGAGTTACCAGTTTTGCGAATGCCGAGGCGCTTGGCAACGACAAACCAAACCCTCCGAACGGGGAACATCATGTTCTGCCACCACTCCACCCGCCGAGAAACTTTCATCTCCTCCATCATGCACACAATGCTACAATTCGTTTCCACCCCCACAAAAACAAAAAAAAGAAAAGTGTGAATTTGTTTATTACCCTTTTAAATGAAAATGATTAAAGTGAATTCAAAATCAGAACGCAAGCATTTTATAAAAACACAAAAACGCGGAATCGGTTAAAACAAGAAGAGTTGTTGTTGGGAAAGAGGAACTAAAAAGCTATAAGTAAGTAACTAACCGTTAAGTTGAGGTTGTTGTTTGTGTTCCTCGGCGGAAGGGGAGGGACAACGGTTGCGTTGTGAGGAACGGAATAACGAGGGAAGTTGTGTCTTCATAAACTCTCAACGACTTGTTGCAACCGACAGCGCCATCGTGGGTATGCCACGTGTCTCTCTCTAGTTCCATTGCTGAGCTGTGATGGTGTCGTTGAGATTGCGACGTTCCTATGAATGTGGAGAGCTGCTATTGGTTGTTGCTTCCGATGCTTCGTACAGCCATGTGACTATATTATTCTGCGTGGGCCCCACCCCTCGAGATATTTATTAGGACCCAAAAGGGGAATGGATCAAACATTTGCTATCCGTCCAAAACGGGATTCAAAATGAGTGAAGTATTTAATTATTTAGTTTTTTAATTGAATGCCGGGACATACTTTGTTAATTAATATAAGTATTTTTTAAGATTTGTCTTCTTCTTTTTTATTTATTTTAACTAACAAGTTATTTAAAACTTGAAAAATGTTAAACATACACCTTAATTGTGAAGTGGATGAGTAAAAGGAAAAGGGAAATATAAAAAATAAAGAAACTACTAAATGTGATAAATGATGGGATGAAAAAAACACATAAAAAAATATGTGAGATACAAGGTGAGACAGAAGAAAAACTAATAAATATTAATAAAATATTATTTTGTTAAGAAAAAATAGAGATAGAAAAAACATGTGATATTTAAGTATACAAATATAATATTTTTTTAGTTTTTTTTGTCCCACAATCAGAAGAAAATATGATTCTGTTGTATAATAGTTCAACAAAATTATATTTTGTCAAAAGTTAGAAAATTATCACCATGTGGGTGGTGAAAATAACAGTATATGGGTGGAGACATGACTTGCTTGGGAGAGGTGGGGGTATCTATATTTGTTCAGGTCTTTTGGGGTGTAGTAAGAAAAAAGTAGGTTCAGGAAGTAAGAGTCCATGCTATATTTGTGTGGTTCATTTTTTTTTTGGTCTAGTGTTCGTTTCTATGGGTGTTCACGAGTCTTATACTACATATTCTGCTACTAATCTACATTTAAATTTCACCTATTTAGTTAAGATTTGGAACATGCATGGCAAACAGATTACTAAATGTAGTGTTTTTATATTTTATTTAGTTATAGAACAATGGACAATAAAGAGAATTATTACATTGGTCCTGTTGCATAAACTGGTTTGAAGCGGAAGAATGTGCTTCAAGAAAAAAAGGATTAATAGGCAAAATATGAATAGGAGATCCACACAACATACACCATAGGCTAACATAACATCGAGGACACATAATGAGCAGTTGGCTACAAATAGCCAATATACTCATCCAAGTTCAAGTCTAAACCCTTCTTGCAAGAAAAGGAGCAGAGTTGGAAATCATTCTATTGGTCTAAATCTAATTAAGAGATTTCAGCAAAGTAGTCAAAATTATACACATGAATGTGTTGGTAATCAACAACCTAATTTGACTTTTGCAACTTCAGCCTTATAGTGTTCATCTACACCAATGGTTGGAGTGAATGCAAAATTCAATGAAAGATGTGATGTTCTTGAGCTAGATGAATGTATTTTATGAAATGATTATATAATCACAGAGTTCTTTACCTTCAACATACTGAGTGATTTCTACTATATTTCATGTGACCAATTTATAGATGCTAGCGAAAGTTCTGATGAAGATGAATTAGTTACAAAAGCAAATGTTGTTCAAATTGATACAAACCATAATAGTTCTTAAAACAATTAAATATATTTTGTTATTTAAATGTAATGTGTCAGGGTTTAACAAGTTATTATATGCATATTGTTGCATAATATTTTGATATTGGAGATCCACTTATGATGTGTCAATATTGTGAAGCATTGATGCGGTATCAAGAAATGATGCATAAGTATAGACATAAACCAAATCCTAAATTTCATCTATGAGGTGGTGATGGAAAAGTGCAACTACTATTTCTAAAGACACCTCCTCATGTACTTCAACATCTTTTGTTTGACAACAAATTTGATGACAATAAGAATTTTCAGCAACATATTCAGACATATAACATGATGTTTGCATTCACATCACCCAGAGTTAAGCTGGATAGGTTGATAAATAATGGTAGAGGACCACTCAATGTTCACATTCAAGGTCAAGCATGCCACCAAATTGGGAGTTTATTGCCTATGAAGGGACAAATTCCAAGATTTGCACAACTCTACATTTATGATATAGAAAATGCAAAATAAGATTCAAGTATGGGGGGGGGGGGGGGGGGGGGTAAAAACATTTATCCCTAATTTTTTTTCATATGATAAGTTTTATATCTTTACTGACATCAAATATGAAACTTGACAACTTTTTTAAGGGCAGCTCTAGCATTGATCTGAACATAGTTGCAAGGTTATCAACTATGCTTGATGAATTGAATACACAGGCAAAATGTTTAAGGATGGCCCAAGATAGACTAAAACAACAACCTGTCCAAGGGATAAATTATAATTAATTTCTGATAGACACAAGGATGGTAGAATATACAACACACCCACTGTTTCTGAAGTTGCTGCAATAATACCAAGTGATGTTGATACAACATTTAATAGATTTATCCTCATGGAGACACAAAGTGGTAAATTACATCGAATAGATGAATTACACACAAGTTACTTGGGATTTTAATATCCTCTTTTGTTTCCTTATGGTGAGGACGACTATAAAGATCATGTCCTTCATCGAGCTACAGCCAAAACAGCAAGTGCCAAAAGAACACACCTTACTATTAGATAATGACTTTGTTTTTTAATACAAAGTACAACTAGAGAAGTTCAAACTCTATTAAGGTCAAGAAGATTGTTTCAACAATTTTTGGTGGTTGGATATTTGATGCTTGAATCGGAGAGACTATCTTTCATTAGAATGAACCAGACAAAACTAAGAGTAGACGAATTATCCAATTTATCATATTCAAGTTCAACTACACAAAGTCAAGGTTCGAATAAGGGAAAAGAGTTATATTTCCTTCAAGTTTTATCGATGGTCATAGATATATGAATCAATTATATCTTTACGGTATGGCTATTTGTAGTCATATTGGTTTCCTGATCTATTTGTCACATTTACCTACAATCCATGTTGGCTTGAAATTGAAAGACTTATTGATCCCTTACATTTGAAAGCTTTTGATCGTTCTCATGTTGTTTCAAGAGTCTTCAAAATGATGTTAGTTGAACTACTTGCAGATTTAACTAAAAAAACATATATTAGGAAGAGTTGTAGCATGTAAGTATATATTTGTCTAAGTATATATTTGGTATTCACGAATATAGTTATTTATTTTAGCTATTAATTTGCTCTAATATAATTTTTTTTATACTTTCTTGATTTTGTAAACATGTATACCATTGAGTTTCAAAAGCGTGGACTACCACATGCACATTTGCTTCTCTTCATGCATCCATCTTACAAGCATCTTATTGCAAATGATATTGACAAGATTAATTCAGTAGAGGTACCATGTGAACATAATCAGAAAGAGTTGTACAACTTGGTGAAGTTACACATGATCCATCGACCATGTGATTCAACCAACAAATCATCACCACGCATGAAGAGTGGAAGGTGCTTTAGGTACTATCCTAAAAAATTTCAGTAGTCAACATCTCTTGAACAAGATGGATATTCTATTTATAGGAGGAGAAATAATGGTCATTCTATTATAAAAATGGTATTAGTCTTGACAACAAGAGTGTGGTCCCTATAATTCGATTTTGTTGATGAAATACCATGCACACATTAACATGGAATGGAACAATCAAAGTACTTCAATTAAATACTTATTTAAGTATATCAACAAAGGTTACAATCACATTACAGCTTCAATCTGCTCAAATGAACATGAAGGTTCATATGAAAATAAGGCAATGGATGAAATCAAATAATACCTTGATTGCAGGTATATATCATCATCTAAAGCATGTTGGAGAATCTTTTCTTTTGCAATACATAATAGTAAGCCAGCTGTGGAGAGATTGTGCTTTCATCTTCCTGGAGAATAGGTTGTGTATTTTAAGGATGATGATTGTATAGATGATGCCCTTTCCAAACCAAGTGTAACTGCATCAATGTTTACTTTTTGGATGGCTGCCAACCAAATGTATCCTGATGCTAAAAATTTGACATATGATCAATTTGTTTCAAACTTTGTGTATGAAAAAAAGCAAGAGATGTTGGAAACCAAGAGAAAAAAAGGTTATACAATTGGAAGACTAATTTGGGTTCCTCCAAATACAAGTGAATTTTTTTATTTGAGGATGATGTTAACAATTTGTAAGGGTTCTACTACCTATGAACAAATCAGAATTATGGAAAATGTTGAGTATTCCATTTTCAAGGAAGAATGTGTTGCCATGGGATTTCTTGATGATGACAGAATACATTGAAGCCATTAGAGAAGCAAATGAATGGGGTTCAAGTCATTATTTAAGAAAGCTCTTCGTGACAATGTTGTTATCAGACAACATTAATAGACTGGAGGACGTGTGGAATCGAACATGGCAATGTCTTTTTGATGGAATTCTTTATGAGCAAAAAAAGTTGACAAATATAACAAGTATTTTTTCTTAATTATTAACTACAAGTCATTTTTATCATTTTTCGTTCTGCAAATTGAATAACTTACAATTCTAATTTTAATTTTTTTTTTTTATAGATTTACAACTTTGTGATGAAGATATAAAAAATTTGACAATGTTGAAGATTGAAAAAATATTGGAGGAAAGCATAAAGAGTCTAAGGGATTACCCAATGATTTCATATCCCAGAGGTTATGTTAGAAGTATGTGGGGGAAATCGACTAATCATGAGTGAACTTGATTAAGATGTGAATCTTCTAAAAGCTAAATATCAAATACATTTGAACTTAGTTACAAGTATTTTTTTTATGGAATAAAATAGTAATTTTTACTCATATTATTGATATTGATTTTATATATATCATGTATAACAGATGAGCAAAAGGAAATCTTGCACAAAAATATTGATGCTGTAAAAGCTAAAAAAGGTGGTATGTTTTTGTTATATGGGTACAGTGGTACCGGTAAAACTTTCATGTGGAAGACTTTGGCAACTTTAGGTCTTAACCTGAGATTGTGTTAACCATAGCATTGAGTGACATTGCTTCTCTTCTATTGCCTGGTGGTAGGACAACACATTAAAAATTCAAAATCCTTGTTCCAACTCTTAATACCTCTATTTATAATATTCACCAAAGGAGTGAACTTGCGGAGCTTTTGAAAATCTCAAAATTGATTATATGAGATGAAACTCCAATGACACATAAAGACTATTTCAGGGCTTTGGATAGAACTTTAAGATACATTATGGGATTTAGTACAGACAGTGGTTTATTGTTTGGCGAAAAGGTTAAAATTTTTCATGGAGATTTTCGGCAAATTTTACTAGTCATTCTAAGAGGAGATTGTTCAGATATTGTACATGCAACTATCAATGCATCCTATCTTTGGGATTATTGTCATGTGTTAACATTGACAAAAAAATATGTGTTTGCAAAGGAGCATAGCAACCATAACTGCTACTGAACTAAATCAATTTTCACAATGGATATTGGATATTGGTGATGGGAAAATATCTGAACCTAATGATGGGTAAGCTAAAATTGAAATACCACCAGAATTCTTGACCTCTGAATTTTATGATCCTATCGCTACCATAGTAGAGAGCACATATCCAAATTTGTTGCAACATTACAACAATGAATATTTATTGCAATGCCGAGTAGTTTTGGCTTCCATGATTGAGATAATGGATCAAATTAATCAATATCTCATGTCACTAATTCCAGGTTTTTCATTTAATTTTAAAACATAAATTTATTCTATTACGTTAAGTGGAGAAACATTTAACTTCAAATATTACATGGCTTAATAAAGTTTTTCTCTATTGTTGTAAGAGAAGAAAAAGAATATTTAATCTCAAACTCATTTGATAGAACATAGAATGGAGAAAACCAGAATTTTGAAGCACTAACACTTGAATTATTGCATTTTTAAGAACTTTTGGACTTCCAAATGATTGTGTCAAGCTTAAAGTAGGTACCCCAATCATGCTCTTAAGGAATATAAGCCAAGCTGAAGGTTTGTGTAATGGTACCAAATTAGTAGTAACTATACCTTTCAAAACTAGTGTTTAGCCATGGACAATTGTATGTAGCAATTTCTAGAGTTCAAAGCAAACATAGTTTAAAAATCTTGATACATGACTCAGATAAAAAACCAATCAATAGTACTATCAACGTAGTATTTAAAAGAGGTGTTCCATAATGTTGAGCAAGTGCATATTTAAATTAACTGAATCTAATAGTATCACGGTTTTCTATACACATACTTTATATTTTTTAATGCAATAGCAAAAATATATCCACCTAATACTCATCATGTGCAGATGAACATTTAGTAGATAATTTTATTTCGAAACAAGAGAAGGGTAGGTAAGTTATTGTCATCTTCAGATTTGGATATTTATGAGTGTCGCAATGTGGGTCACAATGCAACGACGATAAAAAGATAAAGGGTTTTCCAACAAGAAAATTGGGGGGTCACCATCAAAATTTATTTAAGGAAAACGTCGGAAAAATGAAAAAAATAAATAAGGAATGATCTACAATTTGAGAAAAAGGGTTCGTGAGTTGTTTAAGCACGTGGTGGAAGGTATCAGCACTCCACGCGTCACCCGTCATGAAGACAACACCCTTTAATCGAGTGTGTTAAAAATAAAGTAACTCCTTTGAGAACATAAGTTATATTTGTTATTTTTTTATTTAGAAAAAGAAAACAAAAATTTATTTTTAGAAAAAGAGAATTTTGTATTTTTTTTGTTTTTTAAAATCAACAAGGGGTTTCCCCTCACTCCTACGTATCTCCAGGTGCAATGAGGAAATCAAACATATATAATTCTTTGGGTAGAAAACAACTTGTGTGTTGGATTGATTTTATTTTTTTTAAAAAAAATTATTTTAATTGCGTGAAAAAGAGTCATTAAGTCATTGGACCTTGAAACTTTGAATTGTAAGAAAAAGCAGAGAGAATCACTTCAGACATTAAACCTTGAAGTGATGTCAAGTAATGTATAATTTTCATTGAGAAAAAGGAGAATTAAGTATTTGTTGAGTATTTTTACCTTTTTTAGAAAAGATTTTGGTTTTGCGGTAAAATTTACGAAGTCAAGAAAGTCGAAGATCATGCATGACATTCACAAAATTTACTCATACGTTGTTAAAACACTACCAATCAAGTCGGAGACCTAGCATGGAGTGCATGAAACGTAAGGGCATACTAGAGAATACTAATGCAGAATTGCAAAATAAATAATTGACATAACACTATGTTATTAATTAAATGGATGAGATGTGCGTAAATAAATAGAGTGTGTTTGGAAAATGATAGAATAGAAGCAAAGAGCACACTTAGTAATCGAGGGTGCGGGGTTAAAATGTGGGGGGGGGGGGAAATAAAATAAATAAGTAAGAGAATATTTACCACACATTATTAATTAAACTAACTAATTAAGCAATGATAATAAAAAAACAATCAAATTGAAGAATAAAAAAATAATAGAGACAAACAAAAAAATAAAATAAAATAAAAAGCTATCAACTAATTTACTTGTTTATTATTATTATCATTATTATTTATTATATTTTTTGGATCAAAGTCAAAGGGTTGACTTTGACTTGATCAACACAAATGGAGCACTAACATGGCAAACTTGGTCATCAACCTAAGTGGTAAGGGTGCATTCATAGAGGAGAGGGTATAGCTAGTATTGTTTATTTTTATTTCATATTTAACAAAAATATGCTAGGCACAAAATGAAAGGGGGTGTATGCCCATCAGAATTATTAACTGTACTCCTAGTAGTCCTTTTTTTCCTACAAACTAGGTCTAACCATTCCTACCCATTTCAACTCTTATATTTTTTTTATTATTATGATTAGGGTTAGGGTTTGAACCAAGTCAGAGCGACTTGGTCTAACCCGCAAGCAAGGAAAAGGCTTGGAAGACCCTAGGTGCAGCAACACCCTAAACAATGCTGGGAGCGCAGCATCACCATAAAGGGAGGCACGAGCCCTGACGCCACGGGGCATAGGGTATGGCAGCGCAAGGCCGCCACGGGACTGGTGACAACGAGACACGACACAACGACATGATGGAGGACACCAAGAGTCGTGAAAACCCCAGCCAAATAGCACGGGAGGCGCGAGAAGGAACCACCTTGTGTGACCTTGAGCCGCCACGACGTGGTGGTGCGAGGGCCACAAGGCCAGTGACTGCGAGACGTGCGACAACGGCAACGAGAAAGCCAACATCTCTCATGCAAACGGGATGAAAACGCGAATACCCACTAGCAAAGGGGCGTTGAACCCTAACGATGGCCTTCAGGACACCGCGTACCGTGACGGAGACTTGCCGTGCCACGACAGAGTTGCGGGCGAGGCGGCTTGTAACATGTTTGTCTCGCTAAAGCTGGTCACATAAGCAAAACTAACAACAAATACAACAACACCAATACAACAATAATAAGGGAGATGATGGCGAGATGAAACAATCAAATTAGCACACCTCCATCAGATCACAAAATGTAGGGAAAGGATGAGAAATATAAGAAAAGAAGGGGAAAGAAAGAGCGAGGGAAAGTGAGGGAATACCTGGGAGACCCATCTTCCTTCTCTGGCAGCAGTGCCAAGTGGAACAACCTGGTTGGTCAGTCTTAACTACTCCAAGATTCGTGTCGCTCCCCAAGAAAAGCCCTGACTCCCTCATCCCCTCCATTTTTTTACTGCTCTATCCTCTCTGTCCTGTTTCACCTAATGGGCTCTCAAAGAGAAATCATTAGGTTCTTTTGGGCTCCTTTTTATATATATTTTTTATTCACCCTCATTAGCATTATTATTACTTTTTTTTTAAAATACCACACTCGGATTCAAACGAAATTAGGGTCTAACAGTGCATTGATTAGTATTATACTGTACCATTTTAAATAACTAATATTTTAAGTGATTAATGCAGTAGCTTTGTCAATCCTGTGGCTTTTGGAAACAATCATTTTAATCAATTCCACCTGATTTTTTGAACGTAAGTTTTAACATTTAAGATTGCAGAAAAAATTGATACATGGTTAACATTTTATCACCACATCTTCTCATATTTTCATGTGCAGACTAGATTAACAAAACCTTGCATGTTGGATTCCATTGACAATTGGTCCCAGGTTTGATTCCATGTACATTTTCATTCAGTTTTTAGTCCTTATATGACTTTTTAATATATTTAACATGGTATTAGATTCTATTGAAATTTGCTGACAGGTTTGAATTCATGGGAAAAAAATAAGTATTTAATTTGTTTGTTTTGTAGTCATGGAAATTTCAATTTTATCTTTTTAATTAAACTAGCACTGTTATGCAGGTAACAGAGAATGGAGAGAAGATAAGCCATTGATTATCGATACATGTATAATTTAGATAGAATTAGACATGACTTGATCATTAAAAAGTTTGTCTTATATTATTATTTTAAGTTATTTGATACTTTTAATATTATAATATATATATATATATATATATATATATATATATATATATATATATATATATATATATATATATATGTCTTGATATAAATCATTTTCAGTTATTTCACTGTAAATTTAAATCTTTATTCTATACTAGCAGAATTTTCCATGAGCTATTAATTAAACATGTCAAGAAAAAGAAAGAGAATCAACTAAAGTTATTTTTCACGCTGCATAATTTACGGGAATTTTTTTTGTTTTTATTTTTCTTAACATTTATATATCATGAACTTAGACTACACACATCTTTAAATTTGTATTGTTAACAGAATAATTAATTAATTAATTAATTACAACTACAAACATTTTAATTAGTGCACAACAAATCTAGTTTCTCTGATGTCTCTTTTTAAGTTGTTCATGTGTTACCCATTCAAAACAACAGGAACAATCAAAGTTGTGTTCATTATACAAACCAGGCCCTGGGTGCCTACGTGTCACGTTGTGGTTAACCCACTTTCCCGCCCAAAAATGTCACATCCTACTACAGTGAATGACTTACAAAATGATGTGTTTCCAATACATTTTACTTTTCCCGATGCGCTTGGGTAACCGAAATGCCAAGCATTTATTGTGGCATGTGTTTTACCATTTTCATTTATTGCTGCACGCCTTTTCCTTTTGTCTTCCAGAGTGTCATTTTGTTTTTTACCATTTTCACTTTCTCTCATTTCTCTCTCCTGAAATGCTATCTCCCCCTTCTCTGTTCCTTCTTTCCATTTATTCATTCTCCCTGTTTTTTTACATCTAAAGCTGTGATTTTTTACACTAAAACTGTGATTTTTATCTCAGATTCCATGACAACGATATCGTATTTGTGTTCCTCTCCAAGTTTACATTTCTATATCGTGTTCTTGGTAGAAGAACACATCAAAGCTGTCATTTTGATCTCAAAACTCTTTGAGTGCAGGTTCGTTTTCTTTGTGACTTCTGACAATACAAAGGTTTAAATTTTTTTTATTTTGTTTTCTGACTTCTCTCATTACCTTCGTTATTGTATGCAGAGAAGGTGAAAGAACACTAAAGCTGCGATTTTTATCTCCAAAAAGCTTCAATTTTTATCTCAAACAAATTTGTTTTCTTTATTTCTCTGTTTACGTTTTCTTTGTTTCTTTGTTTCTCACAATACAATAGCTTATATTTTTTTAGTCAACCTCTATTGCATGCAGAAAAGGTGGAAGAGCACACTATAACTGCAGTTTTTATCTGAAAACTCCACGAGTACGAGTTCATTTTCTTTGTTTTTTTGGTTTATGATTAAATTTTTTCATCTTCGTCAGCTTTCTCAAACGTGTTCATTCTTTCTAATACCCATTTTTTGGGGGTTTTATGATTTTTTGCAAGACAAAAGCTTTAATTTTTTTTGGGTGTTTTCCCTTTATTTTGTTTTCTGAGTTCTCGCACTACAAAAAGTTTAAAATTTTTTTTTATTTTGTTTTCTGACTTCTCATAATACTTTCGCTATTGTATGCAGAGAAGATAGAAGAAAAAACTAAAGCTATGATTTTTATCTACAAAAAGCTTCGATTTTTATCTCAAACGGGTTTATTTTCTTTGATTCTCTAACTACGTTTTGTTTGTTTCTTTGTTTCTCACAATTCAAAAGCTTAAATTTTTTTGTGAACCTCAACCTTCTCTGATGTCCCACTTTTTTTGGGTTTTATGATTTTTCGCAAGACAAAAGCTTTCATTTTTTTCGGTGTTCTCCCTTTATTTTGTTTTCTGAGTTCTCACACTACAAAAAGTTTAAATTTTTTTATTTTATTTTCTGACTTCTCATAATACCTTCGCTATTGTATGCAGAGAAGATGGAAGAAGACACTAAAGCTGTGATTTTTATCTACAAAAAGCTTCAATTTTTATCTCAAACAGGTTTATTTTCTTTGATTCTCTGACTACGTTTTGTTTGTTTCTTTGTTTCTCACAATTCAAAAGCTTAAATTTTTTTGTGAACCTCAACCTTCTCTGATGTCCCACTTTTTTTGGGTTTTATGATTTTTCGCAAGACAAAAACTTTCATTTTTTTCGGTGTTCTCCCTTTATTTTGTTTTCTGAGTTCTCACACTACAAAAAGTTTAAATTTTTTTATTTTATTTTCTGACTTCTCATAATACCTTCGCTATTGTATGCAGAGAAGATGGAAGAAGACACTAAAGTTGTGATTTTTATCTACAAAAAGCTTCAATTTTTATCTCAAACAGGTTTGTTTTCTTTGATTCTCTGACTATGTTTTGTTTGTTTCTTTGTTTCTCACAATACAAAAGCTTCAATTTTTTTTGTGAACCTCAGCCTTCTCCGATGTCCCACTTTTTTTGGGTTTTGTGATTTTTCGCAAGGCAGAAGCTTTCATTTTTTTGGGTGTTCTCCCTTTATTTTGTTTCCTGAGTTCTCGCACTGCAAAAAACTTAAATTTTTTTTTGTATTCCTGAGCCTTTTACAATTTGTGTTGCATTTTGGGTTTATATTTGGATCATTGGGTAATTTTTTTTTTGTTTTTTTATTTTTCGCAACCCAAAAGCTTAAATTTTTTTGGGTGTTTTGCCTTTATATCTTTTTTCTTTAATGCTAGCTGAGGTATTTCAATGGATTATATTTTTATATTTTTTCAATCCCTTTGAGTTAGACACTTCCAACTTTGATTTTCAAAGATATGACATGTTTTATTATCACATATATGTCATCCTTTATTTATATGGTCAGATGATTGAATATGGTAGTTTTGGACTTCTTTGTTTATGGTTCTTTTTTGGTTACACGGATTTCAATTTACATTTTGATGCAGAGGCTCTCAATATTCGTAGCTTGAATTATATTTATTCATTAATATAGATGATCAGGAAGCAGCAAAATTGAAGTGATGATGACCCCATTTGATTGATGAAGAAATTTTTATGTTACTTTATTTTAACAGTTTAAAGTTGTAATTTAATAATTATGATTTCCAGATAACGTATTTTATTAATGATAGATTATATGAGTCATGTTGAGTGTTTGATCAATTCAATTTCATGTAATTTTTTTAATGGCTGGATTTCATATATATACAATTTTATTATATATTTCAGAAAGAATAATGTTCATGTTACTTTAGTTGAAACTTGTATAACAAAAAATTATTGAATTAATAAATAAATTTGAGAGAAATAAAAAAAATGTTAGGATGATGAGTTAACGTTTTAATTTTCATTTTAAATCATATGAAAATAATGATCAATTAGGGAGTTTGGGTGATTAATCATAATTTAGACGATGATTTATTCCTAATTAGTAGGAACTTAACATTCAATTTTAAATATTATAGTATCAATTTTAACATATTATTAAAAAAATTACAATTTGGTATTTATTTTTATCGTAATCATTGTCAATTTATTGACGTTTAATTAATAAGCATATTTTATTTGTATTTTTGTTAATTTTCATTTCAAATTAATAGGTACTTAAGAATCAATTTTAAATATTATGTTAGGATATAGAAATAATCATAATTTTCAAATTAATAACCATATATGGAAATAATAAAAATTTAGACGATGATTTATTTCTAATTAGTAGGTACTTAACAATCAATTTTAAATATTACAGTATCAATTTTAACATATTATTAAAACAACTTCAATTTTGTATTTGTTTTTACCGTAATCATTGTCAATTTATTGACGTTTAATTAATAAGCATATTTTATTCGTATTTTTGTTAATTTTAATTTCAAATTAGAGACACTTAATAATCAATTTTAAATATTATGTTAGGATATAGAAATAATCAGAATTTTCAAATTAAAAATCATATATGAAAATAATCATAATTTAGACAATGATTTATTCCTAATAAGTAGGTACTTAACAATCAATTTTAAATATTATGTTAGGATATAGAAATAATCCGAATTTTCAAATTAAAAATCATATATGGAAATAATCATAATTTAGACAATGATTTATTCCTAATAAGTAGGTACTTAACAATCAATTTTATATATTACAGTATCAATTTTAATATATTATTAAAACAACTTCAATTTTGTATTTGTTTTTGTAGTATTCATTGTCAATTTATTGACGTTTAATTAATAAGCATATTTTATTCGTATTTTTGTTAATTTTCATTTCAAATTAATAGGAACTTAAGAATCAATTTTAAATATTATGTTAGGATATAGAAATAATCATAATGTTTAATTTAATAACCATATCTGGAAATAATCATAATATAGACGATGATTTGTTCCTAATTAGTAGGTACTTAAGATTCAATTTTAAATATTACAGTATCAATCTTAAGATATTATTAAAATAATTTCAATTTTGTAGTTTTTTTTGTCGTAATCATTGTCAATTTATTGACGTTTGACTAATAAGCATATTTTATTCGTATTTTTGTTAATTTTCATTTCAAATTAATAGCCACCTAAGAATAAATTTTAAATATTATGTTAGGATATAGAAATAATCATAATTTTCAAATTAATAACTAATATCAAAATAATCATAATTTAGACTATGATTTGTTCCAAATTTGTAGGTACTTAACATTCAATCTTAAATATTATAATATCAATTTTAAGATATTAGTAAAATAACTTCAATTTTGTACTTGTTTTTGTCGTAATCATAGTCAATTTATTGACGTTTGATTAATAAACATATTTTATTCGTATTTTTGTTATTTTTCATTTCAAATTAATAGGCACCTAAAAATCAATTTTAAATATTATGTTAGGATATAAAAATAATCATAATTTTTAAATTAATAACCATATTTGGAAATAATCATAATTAAGACGATGATTTATTCCTAATTAGTAGGTACTTAACATTCAATTTTAAATATTATAGTATCAAATTTAACATATTATTAAAACAATTACAATTTTGTATTTATTTTTATCATAATCATTGTCAATTTATTGACGTTTAATTAATAAGCATATTTTATTCATATTTTTGTTAATTTTCATTTCAAATTAATAGGAACTTAAGACTCAATTTTAAATATTATTTTAGGATATAGAAATAATCCTAATTTTCAATTTAATAGCCATATATGAAAATAATCATAATATAGACGATGATTTGTTCCTAATTAGTAGGTACTTAACATTAAATTTTAAATATTACAGTATCAATTTTATGATATTATTAAAATAACTTCAATTTTGTATTTGTTTTTGTGGTAATCATTGTCAATTTATTGACGTTTGATTAATAAGCATATTTTATTGGTATTTTTGTTAATTTTCATTTCAAATTAATAGGCACCTAAGAATCAATTTTATATATTATGTTAGGCTATAGAAATAATCATAATTTTTAAATTAATAACCATATATGGAAATGATCATAATTTAGACAATGATTTATTCCTAATTAGTAGGTACTTAACATTCAATTTTAAATATTATAGTATCAATTTTAACATATTATTATAACAATTTCAATTTTGTATTTATTTTTTCCATAAATTTATTGACGTTTAATTAATAAGCATATTTTATTCGTATTTTTGTTAATTTTCATTTCAAATTAATAGGAACTTAAGAATCAATTTTAAATATTATGTTAGGATATAGAAATAATCATAATGTTCAATTTAATAACCATATCTGGAAATAATCATAATATAGACGATGATTTGTTCCTAATTAGTAGGTACTTAAGATTCAATTTTAAATATTACAGTATCAATCGTAAGATATTATTAAAATAACTTCAATTTTGTAGTTGTTTTTGTCGTAATCATTGTCAATTTATTGACGTTTGACTAATAAGAATATTTTATTCGTATTTTTGTTAATTTTCATTTTAAATTAATAGGCACCTAAGAATCAATTTTAAATATTATGTTAGGATATAGAAATAATCATAATTTTCAAATTAATAACTAATATTGAAATAATCATAATTAAAACTATGATTTGTTCCTAATTTGTAGGTACTTAACATTCAATCTCAAATATTACAATATCAATTTTAAGATATTATTAAAATAAGCACCTCCATCTCTTGTAGACTACTGGAACTATATAGCTCGGTG